>NC_029785.2:10520423-10527005 GCF_000816755.2 Arachis ipaensis
TTGCACCATGATTAAAACCATGGTTTTTTTTAGGGGTAAGTACGATTTTGGTCTCTAAAGTTTAGTGTCAGAATCAAAATCGTCCCTCTTGTAATTTTGGATTTAGAATCGTCCTTAATGTTGCATTTGTATTTAACTTCGCCCTTAAAATCCTTTTCGGACATAAATGCCCTTTTCATCGTTAGGGTAGTTAGAAGAATAGTTATATAAAAATAAAGAGAATAGGAATATAAATGTATATGTTAACCCCAAAAAATAAGGGTAAGTTGTTTGAATTTGGAACTGCTGCCGACACCACCGTCGCCCACGTCGTGGAGGGAGAACGTCATGGCTGCCGAAAGCTCGATCTCGTCCCGAAGCAAATCTTCCTCGCATGGTACGTTGCTGCTCTGTTCCCATGGTGAGAGGCCGGTGCTGCGAACCTTGGGGACGAAGGAGAACTACGGACGCAGATTCTGGGGCTGTGTTAACTATGGGGTTTGTTTTTTTTTCTTTTCTTCTGAGTTGGGTTATTTGGGTTGAGGAGTGGAGAGTGAAGACGGTGATTATGTGTAGGTGCATGCAGGCTGCAACTTCTTTCATTGGGCAGAGCCAGAGACAGAGGTGGAAAACCCAGAAATTGCAAGGATGAAGAAGAAGGTTGCCTCCCTGAAATCAAGGACAAAAGCGGCAGAGTGGAAGTTAATGGTCGTTGCTCTGTTAGGGTTTGTTGGGTGGGCTGGGTTCCTGTATCTGCTGTTGCAGAATTTTTCTATGTCTAGGCCTAAGTGTGTAATTCCATTGAACCTGGTATGAAAAGGATGTTTGGGTATAATGCTGCTGTTGTTGTTGGTAAATTCTTTTAGGGTTGGTTTTGTTGAATGTGTTTTGGTGAAAAGTGTTTTGATGGTAAGTTATTAGGTGACAATGATGTACCTGGTATGAATGTGTTCTGTTGAATTGGTTCTCAACATGTATAAATGACAATTATGTATGCATGGTTGGTTGTTGTAATGTGACTTTGATTTCTGCTTGGTAAATACCTGTTTTTCATTACTGACTAATTTCCTAACAATATAACAAACTTGAATCAAAGACAACCTCAGCTGAATATGGTAAATGTCATAGTAACATACATAATAAAAAGTATTTCAGGCACAGAGGTAATCCCAAAAGGGTTGGCTGGTCCAATCCAGCAACTAAGTACAACACATAGATGCTCATAGGCAAAGTTCACAGAAACATAACCCAGCAAGAAGTAGCTAACAAGTCACACTGCACTTTCCCAGCAAAGTTCACAGAAACATAACTCAAAATAAGACAACATGCACAAAATACAATCATGACACAAAATACAACATAACCCAAAATAAAACATATCCCATTTATCTTTTCTTAAAGCATTCCCATTTTCTTAGAGGCAACTTTGCCATTAACTTCAGTTTCTTTGGAGAAATGTGAGGTGCTCCAGAGAGCCTGGCAGAGAAGTGACCAACAGGTTGGCTTGAAGATGTGATAAGGGTATGCTGAGATGAAGGAATAGTTCTGGTGGCTGGCTGTGATGAGGACGAAGGAGGTGCTGAACTTGTTGGGCTGGCAACCTTGTTGGGCTGTGGAGCAGGTTGGATTGAGGACTTGGGCTTAGTAGTTCCCTTGGGCCTGTCTCTAAGCCTTTTTCACTGTGCTGCATTGTTGGATTGGGCTGCAGAAGGTGGCTGAATTGCTGAAACAGCTTTTTTCTTGACAGATTGCTTGGGATTGGGCTGAGAAGAGGCAGTCTTCCTTCCTCCCTTGGCAGGTAGATGGTTTGATTTAGTACTTCCCTGCTGCTGCTTTCCTTTGTTCTTTGACTGCTGGGCCACACAAACATATACAATTTAATAATGGGATAGTAATAATATATAAGAGACCAATTAATAGAAGGAAGAAAAATTAAAAATCATACCAACTCCTCAATAGGTTTAGGGCATCTGCTTCTGTTGTGCTCAACAGATCCACACAGAGAACACCTTTGTTTCTCTCTCTTCCTTGATAGGTGAGTGCGGCTGTTCTGCTCTTCATCTCCAGCAGCTGCTCTCCTCTTTTTCACTGGCCTGTGACTAGGCCTTCGATAGGAGGGAGGCATAACATCAGGGTGTGTAGTTCTCTCCCAAAGATCTACTCCATTCAAGGGATGTATGATTGAGTCATAGCACCTCATGTAAGCTTCTTTCTTATAACACTAAGCCACAAAAGGTTCTAAGTCAAGTCCCTTGAATTTGATGCAACTGATAGCATGGACACAGGGTATGCCACTCATCTGCCAAATTCTACATGAACATTCATGGGATCCTAAGTCGACCGCAAACTTGTCTAATCCGTTCACCACTTCATACTTCGAAGCTGCAGACCAGTATGGCCGCCAATCCCCAACTGACCTAGATCTCTTCTCCAACCTAAATCTAATCCTAGGTAAGATTGTCCCTGAATAATTATGTGCAAGTTCCCTATTTTCTGTCCACCTAGTCATTAGTTTAACCCTGATTTCCTCTAACATTGTGACTATAGGCTTCTCTCTAGCATCAATAATAGCAGAATTAAAGCTCTCGAACATGTTATTAACCAATGTATCTACCTTAGAGTTATTGGTGAACCTAGATCTAAACCAATACCTAGGAGGGATAGCAATTAGGTACCTATAGGCATCCTGATTCACAGCTTTCACCTCAGCCATGTGCCTCTCCCAATCCCTCCAGTGAGTTGTCTTAGCACACTTCCACATCAGTTTCTTCAATTGTAATCCTAGAAACCTTTTTCTGAAGTTGCTGTACAAGTGTCTCACACAGAACCGATTATCCACACCAGGTATAACCTCCTCATATGCTGGCAACAAACTCTGCACGCATGAAATCAAGGAAATTGTAATTAGGGAGAATTGAATGGATGTCATTCATGCTATAAAATTAGTGAACTTTGCTTACTTTTTGTTGGTCAGACATGAAGGTAGATCTTCCCATTTTATCCAGCCCAACATCATATGCAAGATGACTTAGAAATCAACTCCATGAGTCCTTCGTCTCGGCCTCCACAACCGCATATGCAATCGGCAGCATTTGGTCATTGGGATCCACCCAATTGTAGTGAGCAGTTGTCCTCCCTGGGGTGTCTTCAAAAAGCAGCCATCTAGGCCAATGAAATCCCTGCAATGCTGAAAGCTCTGCTTGCATGCTTCCAAGCACACATAGATCCTCTGAAAGATGCAGTAAGTGATCCTGGATGATGCTGGTGCTTCACTGTCAAGATCTGGGGACCTCTGCACTTGTATGCGAACTGAGGATCCTGGATTTGCTCTCATCAGCTCCTGTCCATAATCATAAATTCTTTTATATTGCTCTCGGAAGGTTCCCTGAATTTGATCAAGTGCAATCTGCTTGGTCTTAGTGGCCAATGACTTAGTGACAGTCAAGTTCCATTTCTTCTGTGCCTTCGAAACCAACTCTCTTATTTTCACCTTCGAATTTGATTCAACCTTCTTCTTAAACGCCTTGCCGAGCCATTTCGAGTGTAAGATCCCCACCCTGTGTGCTTGTGTGCATGTGTGTGTCAAGTTCATGCTACGTAGCTGTCAAGTTTTCTCACCTCTGATTTTTGCAGCATACACCCAGAAAGGACAATCACTCGAACAAACAGCCCTAACTCTCTGCAAATCACACTTCCTAAACCTGATTGACCTTGTCGTATGCACAGCATAAGCAGTTACAGTGTCCTTGAACTCCTCCCGAGATGCATACACTGTGCCAACTTCCCATTTGTATTGACTCATATCTTTCTGAAGTTTGTGAACTGAAAATGTGAAACCCTCATGCTCTGAATCAGACCCATCAGCTCCAACCTGGTGATCGAAATCTAAGTCATCACTGTCTCCTCCTTCATCATTGTCAAACTGCTCAGTTGATCCAGCATTCTTTTTCACAGCCCTAGGTTTTTTACTCATCACATTCACATCTTAAAACCCACTTACTTCAGGATCAAGCTCATCATCACTATCAGTAAAGTGCACATCATCTTCACTATCGTCCTCTTCCCCAGATGGATTATACTCCAAATCGAGAATGTCATTGTCACTAGAGTTATCATACTCAAATTCAGATTGCTTTCGCCCCTCATCTACTCCACCATAGAGAACCAGCTCTTGCCCCTCACTAATGTCACCCATCCCATCTTTATCCCCAACATCAATGTAGCCATCATCAGGAAACATCTCTTCGTCTTAAACTTTATGGACAACATACAACTCTACATGGTCTCTCAACTCTGCTATTCGACACATCTCAATGGAATCCGCATCAGTTTTAAACAATTTCAGATTTTTCTCCATGTCTTCAGCAACTGGATCCTTGAACCACAACGATGGGATATTCTCCTCGACGTAACCAAGTTGCTTTAGCTCAGCATACGCTTCAAATACAGACCACCGATCACCATCAATCTCTTCTATCACCATAGTTTCTCCTCCCACATACTCTAATGGACCGTTCTTATACGTAAACCATCCTCCATGGTAGACCTTCACTTTAAAATAACCCATCGTCTTCTACCACACCCTGAAACAGAGTACAACAACACATAGACATTAATATAGAATATGAAACAGACGCACCTTCCTATTTCACACCGATGCTAATCCCTACTCTCCACACACATGGCCTCATTCCAACGATAAGCAGACCCCCAAACCCTAAGTAATCTAACCCGACACTATCCACTACAGCGAGAGCTACCATACTGAAAAGAAGGAAGAAAATCATACCTACTCAAACCCTATCAGTAATGCTTCAGCGACTCTTCACGTCCCTTCCTTCCAGTTCCTTGATCTCGCCTCCTCTCTTCAGTTTCAGTCCATCAACATCTACGGTCCTCTCCGATTCTGGGTTAGGGCACAATGTAATGGATTTGGTTTACGAAGCGTTGTGAATAAAAGGGTGCTGTAATAAACGTTAAGGGTTTCTCATCTAAGGAAAGAAATCAAGCGTTTCGCGCAAAATGAAAAGGGGTAGAATTGTCATTAAAAAAAAATTTAATTACAAAGGACGAAGTTAAATACAAATGCAACATTAAGGACAATTTTAAATCTAAAATTACAAGATGGACGATTTCGATTCTGGCACTAAACTTTAGGGACCAAAATCGTACTTACCCCTTTTTTTTACATTACATTTTATTATAATATATTAAAAAAAAAACTTTTGAATAACTATTTTTTTATTCCATCTCTTATTATGTTACCTAAGCTTAATTCATGGCTACCTTTTTCCATCATCTTAAGCTTTTGAGATGAGTGGTATCATAACACGGTATTAGAATTCTAGATCTAAAAGATCAAAATTTCGATTCTTAGTAAACTTTAAAATTATTAATATTATTTTCTCTCGTTTCGCTGTATACATAGATGTAACAGATTTTTAACTTTTTTTTGAGTTTTTTTCCATTTCAACATGAAGATATTATAACAGAAAGAATTGCAAGTCAGTGAAGACATCATTGTTCACTGTAAACACAAAAATATCCTATGTTCACCACGCGCCACGTCATCCACATCCACGTCGACGGCGGTGCGGAGCTTCCGTTGCCAGAGCTTCTCTAGTCTCTCGGTCAGTGCGGAGGTAGGTTAGAGCCTGTGACATCATCATTATCATCATCTTCATTATTGTTGATGCGTGTTATTATTATCATTATACTCTCAGATATTATTTGACAGTGTATGCGTAAATCAGAAATCAAAAAACAAAAAAGAAAATATTAACATAAATAAATTTGTAAATACTAAATTATTCTTAAAATATATTTATCTATGTTTCACTCGATTTTTGATATCTTTTTATAAAATGTTAAAATCGAGTTTGTATCAAGATATCAATTTAGGAGCAAATACAATTTTTTTGAAAAAGAGTGATGAGCTCAATTCAGAAATTACTTCATTTATTTATTTAAAAAAATCTCACACAAGCAACATTTTTGTTTAGAGAACTATTTAAATAAAAATATTTAAAACGTTTTTTTTAAAATATTTTTTAATAATTAAAGTAAATTAAATTTTGAATTAGTCTAAATTAATATTATTTTTTATAAAAAATGACTATAATACTCCTATTATAAAAAATAATTAAAATACTCTTTATATATCAAATTCTTTATAATCAGTGATCAAGTTGTGCAACAACTTGAACTACCTACGCTGCAAGTAGTAACTCCACCACCAATAATCACTTTGCATTAATTGTAGGATACCATGGTGTAGCATTATTATTATTATTGTTATTGCTGTTCGGATCCAATAATCCTACCTCATGAGGTTGAGATTCAATAGTGATTATAATATTAGAGCCGCCTGTGATATCATTTTTATTATTGTTGTTGTTATTATTATAATTACAGAAAATATGCTCAAAATCATCGCTTTTATTGCATTGTCAGATATTATTTGACATTGTATGTGTAAATGAGAAATGAAAAAACAAAAAGAAAATATTAACCTAAATAAATTGATAAATACTAAATTATTGTTAAAATATATTTATCTAAAAAAAAAGTATTTTACTTTTAGAGAGAGAAAAATAAAGAACA
>NC_029785.2:10527135-10535220 GCF_000816755.2 Arachis ipaensis
ATTCAATCAAATATATTTATTTAGTCAAATATGTCAATCCGATTTATAACATGATTTTAATACAAAAGCATTATATTAAAGTATCTAATTAAATAATATAATAGCCAACGAGTTATACGTCAAATAACATAATTTTTTCATACTCACCTAAATGTCGCGAATTCGAATTTTATTCCTAACTTTAAAAAAAAAAACTAAATAATATAACAAATACTTAAGGTAGCATTTAGAAGAGAAATAGAGACTGAGATTGAGAAATAGAAACTAAAAGACTGAAATTGAAATAAGTCTGTACATAAAGTAGTATTTAAAAGAGAGACAAAAACTGAGAGATAGAAACTGAAAGACAGATACTGAAATAAGTCTCAGTATTATGTTTAGTATAAAGTGAGAGACAAAAACTAAAATAAAAATAAAATTCTAATTTAATTTACACAAAGAATAAAATTAAAAATAATTAATTAAATTTTTATTTTTTCAAAATATTAAAATACTAAAATTTTAAAATAAAAATTTAAATTTTAGTATCAATCTTGTCAACAAACATAATACTAAATTTTATTGTCTCAATTTTTGTCTCGTTACTTCGAAATAAACGCTAACTAAATGAGATCCTTTTTATACTTGTGAACGGAGGAAAAACAAAAACAAAACCGATTTGATACATCTCCCCTGGTGAGACATTTGACCGTTCCTTTTGCCAATAGAACTCTATCACCCATTCTACACTGAAGACTAGTAGGCCTGCATATAATAATGAAAAATTTTTAAATGTATAAAAATACCGTTCAGTTGTTTTAATAGTTGATTTTAATTAATATATATTATATATATTTTTTATAATTCACACGGTTAAAATAACTGCAACACAACTCTTCTTATAATAATTGACTAATTAGTAATTATATAAGTAGCAGGAGAAGTGTATATACATTTTGCGTCATGAACACAACTTTCTTGTCTTAATTGATTGCAAGTCATCCAAAATTTGTTGATTCCGAATGGCTTCAACTTCCAGGCTTCTTCTTGGCACATCACCATTTCCTCATCCTACTCCATCATCACTTTCCATCACAACTGGTACCACTTTTCCCTTTTCTTTTTTCTTCACATAAAAACTCACCTGTAATTATATTTATTAAATAATAATTTAGTCAAATTTATTAAATTATGTAATAACTATATATATATATTAATTTTATATGAATACAATTACATGTAAATTTTTCGTTGGTTGTTTAGGTTCAGTTGCAACAGCAAGAGCTTTATGGCACAAGAACAGAAAACTCCAATCCTTGCAGCATAACTGGAACCATTCTTACAAATTCATTCATGGAAGATCCACAGCACGAAATTTATTTATAAAAGCAACTTCTGAACCGTATGATACACAAAGCATTTGGATCAAGTCTATGAAGGATATCATGCACACTGTCCAAAACTTTACTGTCTCTTATTATTTAATTACTGTGGTTAGTTCACAAATCACAATCAACCTTAAATGCTACACTACACACTTGTTAATATTGTCCATTTAATAATAAAGGGTATGGGTGCAGTGGCAGAGCTTAGTTCGGACAAGGGAGGTCATGGTCCCCTCCCAAACTTTTTATAAAAAACTTAGTAGTACTTTTTCAAAGATAAAAAATAGTTCAATTGACTTAAATACTTTACTATGACTTAAAGTATCTAATAAGTTTAATAAACAACACTCTCTCTATCTTTAAGTTCAAATATAAAAAATTAGATATTTTTTATTTATATCAAAAATCAAAAATTAGATATTTTTTATTTATTTAATTTAATATTATTCTATATTTTACTATTTATTTAATTTAATTTTTATATGATAAAAAATAATAGAATATTCAATAAGTATTAATATTATTGTATTTGTATAAATTGATAAAAAAATTCAATAAATATTATAAATTTTAATATTTGTCTTTCTAACTTCTTCTTTACATATTTTATAAGATATATATTCAAATTTTTATATAAAATAATAATGAAAAATCAAAGAATTGATACATTTTTTAAGAAGAAGGGTAATATTTAAAAAGGAGAACATATAACTTTTACAATATCAACACATGTAGATAGTTCTTCTACTTTAATGAATCACGAAGAAAGTGAGATATAACCTTTAAAAGTTCAAAAATTTACATCTGATGACTTTAACCTTAACTTTTTGGAACAAGATCTTTAAAAACGGCTTTAAATTTGGCAATATCACCCAAACCAGAGAGATGAGATTAGACGAGCTTATCTTAAATGGAGTCCATATCAAAAATATTTTGACAATTATTTTCTATTTGGCCCCCCTAAAATTTTATTTCAAGTTCCGCCACTGTATGGGTGGGTTCCGTTAGAATAGTTGAAAAGATTTTTTAATCAATATATTTATTAGAAAAAGTCTAGGGACAGCAATTTTATTGAATTTTGGCCAGCATGTAACCAGCACAGAAAGGTGAGTCATTGGATAAAATCTCATACCAATCTCACACTATTAAATTATTATTGATGACTATTTAATGGCTACTAATCACAAAAATTACTGGCCCTAATATTGCTCTATTTATTAATTAGTGGGTTGAAAAGACTTATGAGTTTAATATTTTTTTATGTCCGGTCAGTTAATGAGCATATGTTCGGCATCGCTCCTTGCAGTGGAAAATTTATCAGATCTATCTCCAAAGTTTTTTATTGGCTTATTCAAGGTGAGCTTCATATCCTTCTATATCACAATTCTTTATAAATTAGATTAATATTTAATTAGGATCTTAATTAGTACACTAGCCAGCAAAATCTCTTATATTATCACTTGACCCTTCCTATAGCATAAATAATGCATGTCATCTTGCATTTAGAAATAATTTTTTTTGAAGAAAGTGATAATATAACTAAAATAAAGATACATAACCATGAGGTAGAATTCGTTGTCATTTTTTGCATTGCCATCAACAACCAAATAGATCAACACCACATCATTTCTTATAACTCAGAAACGACTTCTTCTTGATTCCATCAAAAAGATTCTGCTATTCCGTTCTAACCAAATGTTTCAGATAACCGCAAAGAATCTTATCAGCCACTTCTTTCTCTCAGACTTACGATCAGACACTTCAATCCAACTCTCAAACAGTTTTTTGATAGTCTCCGGAATAACCCAAGCTCTGTTTGCACCCGTCAATCAAGTACACCACACCTGTCAAGTAAATTCACAACCAAAAACAAATTGTGCATAAATTCTATTTCTTTTTTACATAAAACACAAATCTTATCGCTATGATGTACGATTCCTAACCTACTCAATCACTCTTTAGTGTTGATCCTGCCTATTAAGACAAACCACACAAAGAACTCTACTCTTGGAGGAACCAATCCTCTCTAAATGGCACTAATAAAGCTGTAGCTTGTGATGTTTTCTGGAAGAGTCTCTTTCTGTAGCCATTCAGAAATAATTTATTGGCTTTTTTTATTGATTTTCCATTCTTTTACAAACTTACCATGAAATTGTTATAATTTTACATACATTTTTTTTTGTATAAATAAATATAGTATGAAAATTGAGGTATGTTAATAATAAATTTGCAGAAGGATGATTTATTGGTAAAAAAATATAATCACAATTCATTATCATATTTTGATCTCTAAAATAGTATATCAAATGTTTTAATCTTTTATATTAGAGTCAATAGTTTGATTTACAAAAATATGTCAAATGATTTTATATTCACATGAAAGTTTATAGACATGATCAATAATATATAAAGTTCTCTTACCAAACCAAATATTTGTTATTATTAAATATATCTTTACAAAATTCAAATTTGTCATTCTTTTAAAAAAAATATAGTAGTTGAATGAAGAACAACTAACTACTATTTGATCATTTAAAATAATACATTAAAATAATAAAGAGATTCAAGGTTTTTTTTATATAATGAAGAGAATAATTAGAAAAATAAATTATAAATCTCAATTATTTTTCTTTAGTATTTTTACTTTAAATACAATATTTTAATTGGAACGCTTCTTCGAGTCTTGATAGGGAGATGAAAACAACTCCAAAATAATATGTATTACTTTGTAATATTTTCTAATTTTCTTTCTTCATGAAATTCAAGTGCAATCGACTTCACGTGAAATTGGCAACTGAGAGTCGTTAGATAATTTGATTGATTTGACTAAATTTTCATCTAACAGCTCTCAACTATCAACTTCATGTGAGTCGACTACACCTGATTTTTTCACCTTCTTTCTTTCTTTTCAATGATCCTAGAAGCTGAAAGGTTTTTTTTTTTTTTTCCTCTTAGAAGATATGATTATTAATTATAACTTCAGAAGTGTTTTATTAATTAACCTCTTTTTCCCCTCAGTATATCATACCTATCATTTTCATGCATTGGTATGTAGTTGGCGTAAATCAATTATCTGATCCTGAAACAGACAAGGTATGAACTTCTTGGCCTTGTGAAATTTTAGATTTTGTAATTTCACAAAAATTTGTTATCATAGAAATATTTTGTTCACCAATGAATTCACGAGAAAGCGTGACATTCAAATAGGTAGGTAAAATAGGTAGGTGTGTTGTGATTCTGTTTTATTATTCATAGTTTTTAAGTTGTAACTAATTTGATAATCGATTTTTTGTGTCTACGAATTTTGTTAGCTTTCAAAAATTTCTCGTTTCTAATCCTTCTAAATTGAAAGGTTTTCAGTTTATTTTAATTTGCATTTTTTATTTCTAATAAATTGTTGTGATACCATTTATATTCATAATATAATTTAAACCAACAGATATATTTGGACGATAATATAATCTATTTTTCACTATTAATGCATCAAAATAATTTTTTTTTTTTACATACACATTCTAGCTTATTACTTTGTTTATGGTATGTCTTACTTTTGTATACTAATGTTATATGTTTTATTATTATTATTATTATTGTAGATTAACAAGCCATATCGTCCGTTGGCATCTGGAAAAATTTCATACAAAACTGGAGTCATTATCTCTATATCATGTTTATTTATGGTACGCTACAATTGATTTATTACTTTTATCAGCATATCAATGTCTATCATGTCTTCTAAATTAAATTTCAATTTCAGTACAATGTGGCAATATAATTTCGGTTTCTTTCTTAATTCCATATCCAATTGACAAATTATTTGTTACATACAACTCGGATAAAGTATTATTCCTTATTATACTACAAAAATTAAAATACTATTTACTGATTTGGCTGATGAAAATTAAAATCATCTCTAAATTTTTTTTTTTTACGTTTAAAATCATTTTAATGTTGAATTTAGTTTTCAAACAAAAATATCCTTATATTTATTACTGGTAGTTATAAAATTTTTATAAAGAGAATAAAAAAATATATTGGTAAGAAAGGCGCAAATAGGCAAATAGCTTTACTCTTCGCAAAAACATAATATCATCATCTTCTTCGGAAATTATAAATTAGAATTTATTCTAATTATTTTCTTAATCTTTGACTTTTGACTCTTGATCTCATCACCTTATTCAAAAGCCTTTTTTTTAAATAGAGCCACCACAATCCCATTTACCACTAACAATAATAATTCTTTTTTTTTTTAAAACAAAACTAAAGAAAAAAAGAAAGAAGAAAAAGAAAGAGAAACATAGAAAAGAAAAGAAAAAAAAATCTTAATCTAAATCACTCTATAAAAGACGAAGCTAGAGAGTGAGTGGTTGAATCCAATTCTTTTTTTTTATCAAGGGTAATTTGGTCCATAAATTAATGTTGGAATAAAAATGATCATTTTTAAAAAAAATTAACGTTACGGGTGATTTAAAAACAAAAATCATTAGGAATGATTTCAATTTTTGACAAAAACCTTGAAGATAACCCTTTTAATTACTAATTTGTTCACTTCATGCTTAAGTAAATTTCATTGGGTTTTTTTAAATTGTGAATAAATGAGAATCAATCATATAGTAACATTTTTTTCAATTTATTATAAATCACTCGTCTTTAAAAGAGATGGCTTCTAGAAAGTTTAAACGAGGGAACTCACTGGTACTAGTTGTTTATAGTTGTTGAAAATTAACTGGTTCAACTCTTTATTTTTTTTTTTCTCTAAATGAACCAGATCTTTTACCTTTATTTTTTATAAGTATTCTAAATCTTTTTACAAAGAACTCAATCTCACCATTTCTGAACAAGTCATCTTTTATCTCTTCATCTTTGGTTTTAATTTTGGACTTTAGGGCTACTTCTTTGTTTTGTTGTTAACTTTTAGAGGTGTGATTTTCTAAGTTAATAATTATATTCTCAACTTATCATAAGTTATTTTGTTAAGATTATTCTTTTCTTGTGTAACAGTATTTTTAATCTCTCATTGATTGGTGAGACTTACTTGTATCTTATAGAAATAATTTTGGATTGGATCGGACCGGGTTTAAGTAGATTCAGTTCCGACCTTAAAAGGATAACGGGTCTACTTTGACCCAACTCGAAATAACCCGAAAAATTATTATTATTGTAGATTAACAAGCCATATCGTCCGTTGGCATCTGGAAAAATTTCATACAAAACTGGAGTCATTATCTCTATATCATGTTTATTTATGGTACGCTACAATTGATTTATTACTTTTATCAGCATATCAATGTCTATCATGTCTTCTAAATTAAATTTCAATTTCAGTACAATGTGGCAATATAATTTCGGTTTCTTTCTTAATTCCATATCCAATTGACAAATTATTTGTTACATACAACTCGGATAAAGTATTATTCCTTATTATACTACAAAAATTAAAATACTATTTACTGATTTGGCTGATGAAAATTAAAATCATCTCTAAATTTTTTTTTTTTACGTTTAAAATCATTTTAATGTTGAATTTAGTTTTCAAACAAAAATATCCTTATATTTATTACTGGTAGTTATAAAATTTTTATAAAGAGAATAAAAAAATATATTGGTAAGAAAGGCGCAAATAGGCAAATAGCTTTACTCTTCGCAAAAACATAATATCATCATCTTCTTCGGAAATTATAAATTAGAATTTATTCTAATTATTTTCTTAATCTTTGACTTTTGACTCTTGATCTCATCACCTTATTCAAAAGCCTTTTTTTTAAATAGAGCCACCACAATCCCATTTACCACTAACAATAATAATTCTTTTTTTTTTTAAAACAAAACTAAAGAAAAAAAGAAAGAAGAAAAAGAAAGAGAAACATAGAAAAGAAAAGAAAAAAAAATCTTAATCTAAATCACTCTATAAAAGACGAAGCTAGAGAGTGAGTGGTTGAATCCAATTCTTTTTTTTTATCAAGGGTAATTTGGTCCATAAATTAATGTTGGAATAAAAATGATCATTTTTAAAAAAAATTAACGTTACGGGTGATTTAAAAACAAAAATCATTAGGAATGATTTCAATTTTTGACAAAAACCTTGAAGATAACCCTTTTAATTACTAATTTGTTCACTTCATGCTTAAGTAAATTTCATTGGGTTTTTTTAAATTGTGAATAAATGAGAATCAATCATATAGTAACATTTTTTTCAATTTATTATAAATCACTCGTCTTTAAAAGAGATGGCTTCTAGAAAGTTTAAACGAGGGAACTCACTGGTACTAGTTGTTTATAGTTGTTGAAAATTAACTGGTTCAACTCTTTTTTTTTTTTTTCTCTAAATGAACCAGATCTTTTACCTTTATTTTTTATAAGTATTCTAAATCTTTTTACAAAGAACTCAATCTCACCATTTCTGAACAAGTCATCTTTTATCTCTTCATCTTTGGTTTTAATTTTGGACTTTAGGGCTACTTCTTTGTTTTGTTGTTAACTTTTAGAGGTGTGATTTTCTAAGTTAATAATTATATTCTCAACTTATCATAAGTTATTTTGTTAAGATTATTCTTTTCTTGTGTAACAGTATTTTTAATCTCTCATTGATTGGTGAGTGTATCTTGTATCTTATAGAAATAATTTTGGATTGGATCGGACCGGGTTTAAGTAGATTCAGTTCCGACCTTAAAAGGATAACGGGTCACCCAACTCGCAACTCGAAATAACCCGAAAAAAAAAT
>NC_029785.2:10535253-10535962 GCF_000816755.2 Arachis ipaensis
AAGGTATATAAAGCAACCAATTTGTACCTATAAAATATACCAAAACAATTTTGTGGACATTTGAAACAAGATATTTTAAGACAGTAGTTGTTAACAAACAACCCCCCTCCAAACTTTTTTTTACAGAGTTTTGGACTTGCGGGAATATCAAGATCAAAGCCATTGCTTTGGTGTCTCCTGATCTATTTTGTGGGAATGACAGGCTATTCAATTAATGTAAGTTCATTTTTGTATTGATGTAAATAAAATTTTATTTTTAATTATTATTATATTTATTCTCACATGATAGCAAAACTATACTTGCATATACTTATTATTAAAGGTCCTATGTAAACATTTGAAAGGCATTAGTGATTTTTTTATATGGGTGATAAAGAAGGGAGACAATACAATTTTTTTTACAAAAAATTTAAAACAAGGATAAGAGGAACAAAACTTGAAGGTTGGTTGGAAATAATGATGATATCACCTCTAGTAACTCGGCCATAAGCTGCAAAGCCATCTTTCTTTGGAGGAGGTTAAGAGAGGGTTATGTTCTGAGAAATAATCGATCCTTTTAATTTTTTTTTTAATAATTGAGAGATTAAAGTGTAATTTCTCATCATTAATTTTATAATTGAAATAAAAAAAAATATAAAAAAAATAATAAAAAATTAAAGATCACATTTTACTTCTTCAATTTTTTTAATAATTAAAAGGATTCATTCTC
>NC_029785.2:10536716-10538757 GCF_000816755.2 Arachis ipaensis
TTTCTCCTATGTTTAGTGTCCACTCCCAAATTGCTCCAAGAGAGAATAGATGATTGCAAAATTCTTTGAATTCTATTGGGACTTAGTTGGTGGTGATGTATTCCATGCTATCAAAAACTTCTTTAACGAAGAGAATTCTCAAAGGTTTTAACTATATCCATGTCAGACTCATTCTAAAGTTCAAAATGTCATGACCTAGGTTAGGCCAATTAGTTTATCTACCGTCTTTTAAAAATTATATTTAAAATTATATCTCATATAGATTATAAGGCTGTATGAAATTAATTAATCCAAATCAAAGTGTACTTTTGAAGGGCCAACTAATTTCAAATAATATTTTGATAGCTTATAAAGGTATGCATCTTTTGAAAAATAAGAAGACAAGTCTTCAAATGAAAATGGATATGAAATTAGACATGAGCAAGACATATAATAAGGTGGTCTGTCAGTTTTTGTGATTTATCACGGAGAAACTTAGCTTTTAGACTAAGTGGATAAGTTGAATTGGTGAATTAGTCGCATCAGTTTCTTTTTTTATGGTTGTGAAAAATCAACTTTATAATTTTTTTTAAACTATCTAGAGGTTTCAGTCAAGGAGACTCTTTATTCCCATATCTTTTTTTATTTTGTGCGAAAAAACTCTTTTTTACTACATAAGGTAGAATAAAACAGACTAATTCAAAAAATTCAGGTAAATAGGAGGTGTTCTACTATCAGCCATCTATTCTTTGCCGACAAATAAATTATTTTTCAAAAGGTTTTGAGAAAAATTAGAGTTAAGTACGATTTTGGTCACTAAGGTATAGGTCGAAATTTTTTTTCGTCTCCAACCTTTTTTTGTATACAAAATCATCCTAAGGTTTAACTTGATTTTAAAATTGTATGTACTTACCTTAGAGACCAAAATCATACGGAGGAAGCGGCAAAAGCAGAGGCAGAAGTGGATCATAAATAGTTTCTTCTTCTTCTTTCCTTCCTTCCTTCTTCTTCTTCATCCCTTCTCCCTTTACATGAGCAGAAACACGCTCTTTCTCTTATTTTTCTTTTTTTTTTGTTTATTTATAATTTTTTTTGTTATGGATAATTTGAACCAAAATTTTAGGATTTAAGTAAAAATGACAATTTTAAAATTTGATTTTAAACCTTAGAGAGGATTTTATATAAAAAAAAGGTTAAAAATGAAAAAATTTTTGACTTCTACCTTAAAAACCAAAATCTCACTTAACCCAAAAAATTATGATAAAATCCTTCAATTATTAGTAGATTATAAAAAAATTAGTAGGCAAAAATTAAATCTAAGCAAGTCAGCAATTTTCTTTAATAATAACACCCATAACCGCATCCGGATGCAATTGACAACCATGATAAATATTGATCATATTGGAGTTTTGAATAAATATTTAGGTCTGCCAATTAGTGTTAATAAATCCAAAAAGACCCCTTTGAATCTAATTAAAGAGCAAATCCAGCAGAAAATTTAAAGTTGGCAGAGAAATCTGACCTAAATGAAGGCAAACATATTTTAATTAGAACAATAGGTAAAGCAATTTCAAATTAATACTCTCTTTTGTCTTAAATTGCCAAACTCATCTATTATTTATTAATATTTTTAATTTTATAATTAAAATATGTCACGTATAATTTTTTTATTGTAATTAAAATTAAATTTTTTAAATTAAAGAATTCTCCTCTTATTCTTACTAATTTTATAACCAAAATGTATCACATATCACTCTCTCATTGTAATTGAAATTGAATCTTTTTCTTCAAAATTAAAGAATTTTTTCCTCCTCTTTACTAATTTTACAATAAAAATGTGTCACATGTCACTCTTTCATTGCAATTGAAATTAAATTTTTCCCTCCAAAATTAAAGAGTTCTCCCCTCCTTCCTCTTCCTTTCTCTATTTCTCTCAATCCTTCAACCACTCTATCTATTTTATATATCATTATCAATTATCAATATCAATGACTAATTATTAATCTGACAATCAAAATGTGCAACATGACATTCTTTAATTACATTAAAATTAAAATATTAA
>NC_029785.2:10538774-10541734 GCF_000816755.2 Arachis ipaensis
TGCTAATATAATTTTTTTATGCCAATATCTAATTATATTTTTATATACAAAGAGAGAAAAAATATTATTTTTAAATAGTAAGCATAAAAATTAATTATTTTTTTTGTGCAACAGACTAAATACTTAATTAAATATAAAAGTATACACGTTAAATTATTTTAAATTTTAGATAACAAATTATAAAATTAATTATTTTAAAATGTAAATATTTAGTTACAATAATGGTCTAAATGCTGCACCTAAAAATGGTCCATTGTGGAATTGGCGAAGTCTGCTGAAAGGGCGTCGTATTGTGGAGAAAGTCTTGAATTGGAGAGTTAAGAGTGAAACTTCCACCAGAATTGCTTTTGAGCCTTGGCTGCTTCCACCATACCCCTTTAGAATTTGATCTTTGGGTGAAGGATATTATGAGTTATGACTCTAGACAGAAGAGTTATTTTCTCTTGAAATTAGAAGCTGAATTCTTTTAATTAAACCAACAGAACGAGAAGATAGATTTCCATGGACACTCAATAAATTAAGAACGTACGATGTTGCCTCTAGATATATCATAGCCAATTATTTTTATGGAATCAACTGTTGAAGTTTATCATTCCTAAAAAAGTGACAATTTTTCTGATTTAAGAAAAACATGTTCCACTCTCAAGGTCACTCCTACTCATACCTATTCCACCTTCTCATGTTAATATTGTAAGAATTTTGCTGGCTCGAGATCAAATAATCGAAAAGAGTGTTTTTCCACCTTCTCCTGTATTTCTAGATGTCCAAAGCAAGCGAGCTTGTTTTAATAACTCTTTGAAAGTCTTTTTAAGGATTTTCTGTTTGATGAATGTTTTTATTCACTGACTTTGTAATTTGAGTAGATTATACTCTTCTATAATAGATGATGTTCATCTAAAATTTCCCATTTCTCTAGCACATGTTGTATTTGTTTTCAACTACCAAAAAATGTTATGAGGATTTAAAGGTATTGCCTCACGTACACTCTTTAATCTTCTCATATATATTATTGCTTGTTTTTATATTATAACTATGTTATATCTAAAAACTTTCAGTTGCCACTATTAAGATGGAAGCAATCTACAATTCCTACACTATTGTCAACTGTACCAGCTAACTTAATAGCAAATATTCTTGCACCTTTTCTTCATATGAAGGTATTTCTTTACATAATTATGCTCTCTTTAGAGCCATATAACTAGTGGTAAGGGTGCATCCATTAGTTTTTCCATCTATTGTAAAAAAAATTTCACATTTTATTTTCGAAGCAATGTTACATAGTCAGTAAATAATTAAATATTATTATTTTTTATCAGTATTTATCTAGCAATAATTTGTATCTATATTTACAGATATTTTGCACATAAAAAATATATAATTTGCACCTATATTTACACTTACATGTATGTATATATATGTGACAGCAAGATTTGTAATAGTTAAGAGAAAAGTAAATGAAAAATACTGAAGGCACTTTTTGCCCCCAATTTTCTCTCTCTCTTCTACAATCCCCTTCTTCTTCTAATCAACAATTGGTTCAATCATGGACGCAGAACACAGCAGTTTTAACAAGTACAATAATACTAGAGTTAATGCATAATTCAATTTCCAATGTAGCAAATTGGTGTTCAAAGAAGTCTAATATATCTTTGTGTTCAAATGTAATCCTTGATTCTAGACCTATGTTCTGGAGAAGACAACTATATTTCCAAGATCAATAGTCTTTGCCAGTGTGGTCATGAGCGTTTACTATTTAGTCATCATGTTGTTACTAAAGGTAATAAACTTATATATATTAACACTAATAATATGTCTTTTGCTTTAATTTGCTCTCTTAATATACAATATTTGTTGGGATAAAATAGGAAATACCTGACCTTGAAGGAGACAAAGTAACAGGTTTACAAACTTTGTCGGTACACTTTGGTCCAAAGCAGGTATTTTCTCATCTCTTGCAATACCTCGTGATGATGTTATATGGATTTAATTTTGATATACTATATGTGTAAATCAGCTTTATACGTATATTTAATTATATAATATTATATTTAAAAAATAAATATAATTAAAAGATTATATAAAATATTTTATACTATTAGTACATTAAAATTAAATTTTATATCGATATCACACTATCATATTTCTAAATTCCTTTTTTATTAATCTTGTTTTAGGTATTCTGGTCATGTGTTTTACTTCTTGAAATGGCTTATGGAATTGCCATTATCATGGGAGCAACATCTCCCTTCTTATGGAGTAAAATTTTCACGGTAATGTGCTATTCACTTGTATAACTTATAATTTTGGAGGTCTAATATTCATTTTTTTTTTTGAAATTTATTATTGTTGTTGTTTTTTCTTGGGACATAGATTGGAATTTTATTCAAATAACTAGAAGTTTGGTTAATGTTGATAAGTAAATTTCCATTTTCTTTATTTTATCCACTTTCAACAACAAAATCTCATTTTTTTCCCCATAATTTCAAAATTATCTCCTTAAAGGCTAATGCTTTATTTTCAATTAGAATACTTCAATAAATTTCAAAATGTATTATTTTGTTTAACTTAAGATTAAAAATGATTAGTCGAGATGATAATAGATATCTATGAGTTTGATCCCATTCTCCTCCTTTAAAAAAATATGCCCTTTTTTTTTTGCTCTATTTCCATTACAGATCTCCATTTAATAGTTTAGAAAACATCTCCATCAATTTGCCTTCCTTTTCTTACACACACCCCACATTTTTTGGAACAATTTGATCATCAAGCTTACTAATAGTGAGATTGAATAAATCTCTTTTTTTATTATAGGAAAAATATAGATAAATAATTCCTAATCAACTAACTTTAAACAACTGCAATTAATAATTAATAATTTTATATTTAAAAAAAATAAAATTTAAATAATTATTAATTAATAATAATTTTAAAAAAATCAAAATTACTAATTAATGATGAGT
>NC_029785.2:10541836-10542381 GCF_000816755.2 Arachis ipaensis
GGTATAATTTTTAAAATAAAATTGTAATTTTTTAAAAAGTTATTTTGGTGTTTAAGTTAGAAGTTAAAAAAAAAATGATTTCTCTCATAATAAATTTTTTTTTATCATTTTTTTCTTAAAATAAGTACTTTTAGAACTAAAAAACCAAATACAAAATAACTTATTTATAAGCTACTTTTAATATAAACATTTATTGTTTAAACTATTTCTTCAAAAATAACTTAATTAAGTTATTTACCCAAACTGAACTTAAACTCATATCACAAGTGCTTCTTTGGGGAGAGGGGTTTTCCATTCTCCTAATATTAAACAAAAAAACTTTGTGGACGAAAACCACTTTTTAACACATTTATATTTGGATAAAGTATTATTTTAGTATTAATATTTGGGTTAAATTTTAATTTCATCTTTAATATTTGAAATGTTCTATTTTCTCTTCAAACATTTTGTTTCATCTTATTTTAGTCTCTTTAATCAAAATTAAATTTTTTTTATTATTCTATTATTTTCATTCTCAAATCACTATATATATTAACTAGTATGAC
>NC_029785.2:10542761-10560231 GCF_000816755.2 Arachis ipaensis
ATATTTTATTTTACAATCCCTTATAATAAATAGATAAATTATTTTATGTTAGCTTAAGTGGCCTTCCTCAATCTCCTAATTTTGCCAATTAAATAGTAAAATTTTAATCCTGCTTGTCAGTATGTATACCCCTAAAATATATTAAAAGAAATGTTTGAGTTATATATATCTGTTATAGACTTATAGTACATATTAAAATATTAATTTGAAATACTTTAATTTGGAACTTACATTTTTTTATCAATTCATTTAACACGAAAAAAGGAGTTTAAGACTCTAATTTACTAACCAATTATTTTAATTTTCCCATGTAGACGTATGTACTTTATTTGAACCTCCATAATCATGTTCACTAATATCAAGTGAAAGTAGGATTACTTCATTATTATTATAATAAAGTTTTGATTATTGTATTGTATATCATTCAATTTGTTAGGTGATAGCACATGGCATCATGGCTTTGATCTTTTGGTATCGTGCTGATTCTGTAGATTTAAAGAGCAAAGATTATTCCCAATCCTTTTATATGTTTATCTATAAGGTATGCAATAACTTTACACTATAAATTAAAGTAATATGAGAAATTAGTTTAGGTGAAGCCAATATGTTTCATAATGGAATTTACATGATAAGTTGACCATATATTTTTAATACAATTTTTTTGATAGAGTATTTTTAATACAATTATATTAAGCATATAACACTAGCTATAGTTCGGTAGAACAAAACGCCGTCAGTGGGGATCGAACCCACGACCACGTGGTTAAAAGCCACGCGCTCTACCGCTGAGCTAAGATGGCTAGATATTTAATTATTGTTTACAAATGTTACAATAGTAAATGAATTTTATGAGCCAAACGAAAATATTTAATAATAAAAAATATTAGTCAAAATTTATTATTTTTAATTTTATTTAATATACATTATAATAAATAAATATTAAATAAAATAAATTTAAGTTATTTAGATGGATTATTTTTTGTCTTCATAGGATTAATATTTTGAGAAATAAGTAAAAAAGGGATTTATGGTTTAGTGGTTTTGGTGCTATGATGTTTAAATAGGCAAGTAGAGAATATAGAGATGGAGATATAAGATCCTTTTATATAACTACTCAATCAATTTAATTTATTACATGATTGAATGATGCTATCCAAATTAATTAAAAGAGAACGTAACTATCATGCCTTTGAAAGTAGTCAATGTTGATCAAAGTTATGAATGCATGTGAATATGATTATTGCTAATTCACATGTTTTATTTTATTTTTTCAGCTTCTTTGTGTGGAGAACATCCTTATACTTTTCGTGAGATAGATGAAGATGCACAAGTATTATTCATATAATAAATAGTGCAAACTTTTCTATATGCTATGTATCTTGGTTACGTTGATTATATATTCATATATATAAACTTAGTAATTATTGTTTTACATCAATTAATAGCTTTGCTTTAGTATCAAATGGAAAATATTTGGATGTATGTCTTATAATTTTGGATAGGAAAAGTTTCATCACACATATGCATAAATGGAAAAACATCCAAAGACAAAATTCCAAAAATTCATTGCATGCATGAAACTAGCTTCTCGATCAAGAACAAATACAAATATAATGTGAACTACTTGAAAAACATTATATAAACATACATCATATATAGGGAGTCATGAAGTACTATCAAGAGGCACAGTTACTAACATGTTAAGAAGAAATAAGTGTTAGCTCCAAAAACCCAAGCCCAACAGAGAGCGATTTTGAATATCAATAGAGATAAAATGGAAATAAAAAATTTCATTGAAAATTATTATCTATGGGCTCAAATGTGTAGGTCACAATTTTTTATTTAGATGTGGCTACCAAGAAATCAAATTTTCTCTTCTTTTCTTTGAAGAAGGATTTTGTGGATTTTTACAACATCAAATCATCAATAGTTTGATTCTTTGATCAATTCATAGTAGCAATGGAGCATACTTGATGGAGGCGGAAATCAGTCAATTAAGAAATTATAATAAGAACAGCGTTGTAAGTACAGTTTTTAACTAACAAAAATTCGCTTATTAATTTAGAAGGGTTGTCACAAAATTAGAATAAAAATACTGGGAGTAGGAATTCCAGGTCGTCTCCCAACGAGTTGACAAAAGGGTGCTATTTTATCAGTCAGGAATTTTTTGAGAAATTTTGAGAGTTGGATGACAGAAAAATAAAGGATTATAAATTAAAGCAATGTAAATTAAAAGAGATTTATATAATCAGATAAAAAGCCTTGATCAGGAGAATGATTAATTAGAAGTTCTATCCTTGTTGGATTTCTCTCAAGTGTAGTATCAAAAGGTTGTTGTTTTCACTTAGTTAACCCTTACTAAATAAAGGAAAGTCAAGTGATTGAGCTAACTCTTATTCACAAGTCCTAATCCTCTTCCTTGGGAAGGACTAGCGTTAGTGCCTAGAGAGTTAGCCAACAACTTTCAATTTAACTAATCACTTGAGCATTCCAACTCAAAGGTCTCCTTTTAATCAACCCCCAAGTCAAGTTGAAAATCTACTCTATTGACATGAATATAACGTTCATAGAAATATAAGAAAAAGACATGATAAATTAAATAAAAGAGGAATTGAAAATTAATTAAAAGTAAAAATAATTCTTTGCATTAATAAATCCCAAAATGCAACATACTTATCTGAACAGGGTTAATAAGTAATCAAAAGAGTAAAGGAATAAGAAAGCAAACTAGAATAATAGCAACTTCAACGGAGGTAGTGACTCTTCTCAATATCCAAAGCAAAAACATTAACTATAAAAACTATGAATGTGTAGAAAACCTAGAGGAAGAGTGATTTTTCTCTAAGATTCCAATCAAAAACTAAAAACTATGCGAATGAGAATGTGTGTCGAATCTCTGCTTGTCCCCTGGCTCTAGTATGTGTTTTTGGGTCGAAAACTGGGTCCAAACTCAGCCCAAAATCTCCCCCAGCATTTTCTGCGATTTCTGCAGGTGGCGCATGTCACGCGTACGCGTCAGTCACGCGTACGCGTCACTGGTCAACTTCGCGTGTCACGCGTACGTGTCAGGCACGCGCACGTGTTGTTGTGCGAACTCCAATTCACGCGCACGCGTCGTCCATGCGTGCGCGTCGCTGCTCGCTGGTTGTCTCCTCTATTTCTTGTGCTCCTTCCATTTTTGCAAGCTTCCTCTCCATCCTCTAAGCCATTCCTGCCCTGATAAGTCTGAAAACACTTAACGCACAGATCACGGCATCGAATGGTATAAAAGGGAATTAAAAATACACAATTTAAAGGCTTAGGAAGCAAGATTTCAATTATGGAACAAAACTAGGAAGGAATTGCAAAATCATGTAATCTGTATGAATAAGTGTGTAAAGACTTGATAAAAACCACTCAATTGAGCACAAGATAAACCATAAAATAGTGGTTTATCAATCTCCCCACACTTAAACATTAGCATGTCCTCATGTTAAGTTCAAGGGGACAAAAGGAATGAATAGGGGAAAGTAAGACTCATGAGATGCAACCTATGAATGCAACTATATGCTAAGATGATTCTGTCTACTTGGTTAAAAGTAAACAAGTTCTTCAAGACAAAAATAAATCAGATTCCACTAATTCAAATTATACAATAAAAGACAAGTAAACTTGTAAGAAGATAGCTCATGAAAGCAAGGAACATAGAATCAAGCATTGAACCCTCACTGGTAGTGTATATGCACTCTACTCGCTCAAGTGTCTAGGGTCAATCACTCTACTCTTCTCTAGTCATGCTTTCTAAACTTTGTTCTTCATCTAACCAATCAACAAATATTTAGTATACCAATGCAAATATCATGAGGTCTTTTCAAGGTTGTAATGGGGCTAAGGTAAGGGTGAGGATATATGTATGGCCAAGTGAGCTATAATATGAATCTTTGACTAACCTAAGCTCTTACCCAACACACACACACTCCACGTAATTCCAAAATCATGCCTAGCCACCCATAATTTTCACTTTTGTATCACATATTCATGTACCAAATTTTTCTTAATTTTATCACATATGCATTGATCTTTTATTAAACTTAGCATTGGGGTTAATTTTGGCCCCTTATTTAATTACTTATTTATTTGAATATTTTTGGTTTTTTTATTAAAAATATAAATGTAAACATAACATATTAATGCACATGGATTTTTAATTTTTCTGGTCTCATATGAGTATACACCCAAATTTCCAATATTTTGTCAATGAAATATTGTACACTTTCATCAACCCAAGTTTCCACAGTTCTCCACACTTAATTGACACACAATCTGTATCTTAAGCTAACCAAAGATTCAATTGGGGTAATTAATTATTTTTCCGCTTAAGGCTAGTGATGTGGTAATATATAGAACAAAGGGGGATTAAAAGCTCAAAGTGGCTAACAAAGGTGACTGAAAGGGTAGGCTATTTAGGATAAGTGAGCTAATAACAAACGATGGCCTCAATCATATGCAATCATGTAAATATACTAAACAATGAACATATAGAATGGAACAAAATATAGATTACAATCATAGAGAAGAGAACACACAAGAATAAAATATTATGATTAAATAATGTAACCATGTTATTAAGCTCAAATCTCACAGGTTGTGTGTTTTTAGCTATAATTTAAGTTCCAATTTAAAGTTTTCAAACAAGTTTAATACAAAATTTTCAATTTAAATTAGTGAAATGCTATGAAAAGGGTCTTGAAAAGAAACTCACTACTGTAACCAAGCAAAACATACATGCAAACAATTATTATCATGCAATCTATCCTATCTAACAAAAGAAAAAGTCAAATGTTGGTGTTAAGAGAGAAAAGTTACCTTCGGAAGTCAGGAACTGACCTCCCCACACTTAAGGCATGGCACGGTCCTCTGTGCCATCAGTAAGGAGCAAGGGAGGGCTGGAAGCGTCGCCTCCAGTGTCTGGTTTGCCTTGGCTCCCTGTGCTACTGGATGAAGGAGAGTATGGGGTGTCCTTTGGTTCTGGAGGTGGGTGTGTACCAGCTATCAGGTCCTTCAGGTAGTTGTATCGGCGCTTGTTACGGCGCTCCATTTGCTCCATCCGCCGGTCATGCCGGTTGAACCTCTCAAGGATCTGAAGGAACATCTGATGGATAGATGGTGCTTGTGGTGTGGATGGTGGTGGAGTAGAAGAAGGAAGAGTATCCAAAGATGGACCTGAAGGCTGGCTCACAAAGGGGACTGGCGGCCGGATGTACTTCCTATTCGGGACATACTGGTCGGCTCTAGGGATCATGACCTTCGTGTCTCCTGCCCGATATGACACACCTGCTGTAGAGACTAAATCTGAAACCAAGGCGGGAAAAGGTAGGTTACCCGCAATCTGTACATGTCCCATGGCATCCCGGATGTGTTGGGGCAGGTTGAGGGGTTACTCTGTCAGGATGCACCAGATAAGGACAGCCATGTCTGCTGTGAAGGTTGACTCGTGAGTGCTCGAAAAGACATAGTGGGACATAATCTGTGCCCACACGCGAGCTTCCAGGGTGAGTGACTAGGCTGAGATGCTCTTGGGTTTTGAACGATGCTGCCCGTAGATCCACTTGCTGCCAGGTTGGGCTATAACTCCAAGTACGCTATTCCAGTCGAACTGATACATCTGACGCTTACGAGATGCTTCTTGATATGCATCACATCCCTCAGGACTAGGTGGAAGGTCCAATGCTCTCTGTATGGTACTCTCAGAGACAGGGACCTGCTGCTGACGGATGAAGACAGTCTGTAGAGTAGGCGAGTAGAAGTTTGAGTAGAATTCAATTACCCAGGATAAGTTGGTCTCTCACGGCTGCCTCCTCGAAAGTCCCCACTGTCTCCTCTCAATTCGGGGCTCCACAAAATCAACAAAGTGTGTTGGTACAATGAGTAGATGCTCATTGTTGTAGTTTTTCTCAGCTAGGATGGGGAACATCTGTTCGCAATAACGGTTAGCAAACCATGTGGAGTCCGGGCGGGAAAGACTTTCTCGAATTCATCAACTTTAATAATCCTTTTCACCCGCTTTGTTGGCGGCTTGACACTGGTAGATGGAAGTGCCTTTGCCAGTGTTCTCTTGGTTCCTCTCCTAGCCGGTGGCTTGTCAGTGGCCTTCTCTTTTCCTTTCTTGGTACCCATGCCTAAGGAAGAAGAAAAATGAAGAGTGTGAAATATAGATAACTAAAACCGGAAGGGAGAAAATTCCAAGTGATAATGAATGCCAAAGGAAAGATGTTAGCTCAAATACATGGTAGCTACAACATGTAGGTAAGACATCAATTAAGAACAATAAGGCAATTCATAATTAAATAGATGCAAGAGGTGAAAGCATGCAAAAAATAGGCATGAGAAGCATAACTCAAGCATCAAAAATTAAATGTGCCAATATAGAGAGTATTTGTATGATGACAATTGTGAATGATAATCCCAAATACATGTGGAGTGCAAGGGTTGTGAAAAAGAGGCATTCAAGTAAAAGAGTAAAACAAAATAGAGTTCAAGATGTCATAAGGGCTTTTTCACAACCACTTGGTGAGCAACATAGAATAGGAATGAAAATAATATAATCCAAATGTATATGAGAGCCAAATTAAAGTATCAATTGTCAAATCACTCCATATAATAACCACAAGCTTCAGGATAATAAGGTAATACCCAAATAAAAATCCAATACCAACATGAGAATGCATGAAAAAGAAAAGAAAAAGAAACCATAAATAAGTAAGCTAAAAGAAAGATAAAGAAGAAAGAAACATAAATAAATGCAATAATGAAAGAATAGATGGGAGGAAGAAAAGAACCTTGATGAAGAAGATGAAGAAGAAAAGAAGAAAGTAGTAGAAAGTAAGAAAGAATAAGGAAGAAGAAAGAAAGAAAGAAGGAAGAAATAATTAGGATTGAAGAGAATTAGGATTGGGGGAGGAGGAGATTTGAAATTAGGTGCTGAGGTGGATAAACTGTGCGTTGCATGCAACACGTACGCGTGCATCACGCGTACGCATGGATTGCGCTAGTTTTAAGTGACGCATACGCGTCCCTGACATTGGTTGTGCGAATGGCGCGAAGGCAGCCCCGCGCACGCACAACTCTCTGTTCAGATACGCACGAGAGAAAAAATTGCATATGACGTGTGCGCGTCAGGGACGCGCACGCATGGATGGGAAAATGACGCGTACGCGTCATGGGAGTTGTGCTCCCAGCACAGTTTCAGCCCCACACCCACATAACTCTTTGGCCATACACCCATTTACGCCGATTTTTCATGGTCACGCGTGCGCGTCAGAGACGCGTACGCGTGATGAGCTGAAATTGCAAGTGATGCGTACGCATGAAGGACGCGTACGCGTGGACTTGCTTGTGCGCCAGGCACGTGTTCAGCACCAGTCCCGTCTAACTCTCTGTTCACTTCTTCGCATTCTCTCAAGCACACATGATGCATACGCGTCAGCGACACTTGCGCGTCGTATGCCCCCTTTTTTTAATGCAAAATGTAAAATACAGAATACAGATGAATATGCAGAATTTAAGAATGACTATTATGAAAAACAAAAGAAAATAAAACTAGGAATGAAAACAGAACGATCATACCATGGTGGGTTGTCTCCCACCTAGCACTTTGCTTTTACGTCCTTAAGTTGGACAGTCCACAAGCTCAATCTGCTTCTGTTAGTGGATCTTCCAAGAGGAAGACCTCTAGCTCTTTATTGTCCTTCATCTTCTTACCATGATATAGCTTTAAGCGATGTCCATTGACCTTGATGAATTTGGAGCTTGAAGGATGACTCTGGTGAAAGACTCCGTATGGCTCTGCCTTTTCTATCCTGTAGGGGCCTTCCCATCTTGAACGCAGCTTGCCTGGCATGAGTCTCAACCTTGAGTTGTAAAGGAGAACTAGCTCCCCAGGTCTGAAATACCTTCTCTTGATGTGCTTGTCATGTACAGCCTTCACTCTCTCTTTGTATAGTCTGGAGTTGTCATATGCTTCAAGTCAAAGGTTCTCCAGTTCTACTAGTTGCAACTTCCTTTCAGCACCAGCCTTCTCAAATCCCATGTTGCATTCCCTTACAGCCCAGAAAGCCTTGTGTTCCACCTCCACTGGGAGGTGACAAGACTTTCCGTATACTAAGCAGAAGGGACTCATTCCTATGGGTGTCTTATATGCTGTCCGATAAGCCCAAAGTGCATCAACAAGTCTGGTGCTCCAGTCCTTCCTATGAGGCTTTACTATCTTCTCCAGAATGCGCTTTATCTCCCTGTTAGACACTTCTGCTTGCCCATTGGTCTGAGGGTGGTAAGCTGTTGCTACTTTTTGCACAATCCCATGCTTCTTCATTAGACCTGCTAATCTCTTGTTACAAAATTGAGTGCCTTGATCACTCACGATTGCTCGTGGTGATCCAAAGCGACAGATAATATGGTTTCTAACAAAAGAGACAATAGTGTTAGCATCATCAGTATGGGTAGGGATTGCTTCCACCCATTTAGAAACATAATCTACAGCTAACAATATGTATAGGAAACCACTAGAGTTTGGGAATGGACCCATGAAGTCAATGCCCCAAACATAAAAAATTTCACAGAACAGCATAAGCTGTTGGGGCATCTCATCTCTCTTGGATATATTACCAAATCTTTGGCATGGGGAACAAGATTTACAGAAGGCAGTAGCATCCTTAAAAAGAGTGGGCCACCAAAATTCACAGTCTAAAATTTTTCTAACTGTTTTTTGAGGGCCAAAATGTCCACCACTCTCAGAAGAGTGGCAGGCCTCTAAAATGGACTGAAATTTTGATTGAGGCACACACCTTCTAATTATCTGGTCAGCACCATACCTCCATAAATATGGGTCATCCCATATATAATATTTGGACTCGTTTTTCATCTTGTCCCTTTGATGCTTAGTAAAATTGGGAGGGAAGGTATGACTAACTAGATAATTAGCTACAGGTGCATACCAAGGAACTACTTCAGATATTACATGTAAGCTATCAAATGGAAAAGCATCATTGATAGGAGTTGAGTCATCCTTGATATGCTCAAGGCGACTTAAGTGGTGTGCCACTAAATTCTGGGAACCACTCCTATCCTTAATTTCTAAATCAAATTCTCGTAGCAGCAATATCCAACGTATTAACCTTGGTTTGGGCTCTTTTTTAGCTAATAAATATTTTAGAGCTGCATGGTCTGAGTACACTACCACCTTAGTACCAAGTAAATAGGCTCAGAATTTATCCAGAGCAAAAACAATAGCCACAAGCTCTTTTTCAGTGGTAGTATAATTAGACTGAGCAGCGTCTAAGGTCTTAGAAGCATAAGCTATTACAAAAGGATCCTTACCTTCGCATTGAGCCAGTGCCGCTCCCACTGCATGGTTGGAGGCATCACACATAATCTCAAAAGGCTGGATCCAGTCTGGTCCTCTCGCAATCGGGGCTTGAGTCAAAGCAAGCTTCAACTTATCAAACGCCTCCTTGCAGTCCGCATTCAGCTCGAACTCAACATCCTTCTGCAGCAGCCGGGATAAGGGCAGTGCTATCTTACTGAAGTCCTTGATAAATCTCCGGTAGAAACCTGCATGGCCAAGGAACGAACAGACTTTCCTCACGGAGGAGGGGTAAGACAAACTAGAAATCACATCTACCTTTGCTGGATCTATAGAAATAGCAGTATTAGAAACAACATGTCCTAGAACAATACCTTGTTGTACCATAAAGTGACATTTTTCAAAGTTTAATACAAGGTTTGAACTAACACACCTGTCTAATACTCTGGCTAAACTATCCAAGCAAAGGCTAAATGAATCACCATAAACGCTAAAATCATCCATGAAGACTTCCATACAGCTCTCAATAAGATCGAAGAAAATACTCATCATGCATCTTTGGAAAGTAGCCGGTGCATTACATAAGCCAAAAGGTATCCTTTATTTTGTATGCATACGTTCCAAAGGGACATGTAAAAGTAGTATTCTCCTGATATTCAGGAGCTATATGAATTTAAAAATAGTATGTATAACCATCTAAAAAGCAGTAATGTGACTTACCTGACAAACGGTCAAGCATCTGATCAATAAATGGCAGGGGGTAATGATCATTGCGAGTAGCTTGGTTGAGGCGCCTGTAATCAATGCAAACTCTCCAGGTGTTCTGCACTCTAGTTGTCAAGAGCTCTCCATGCTCATTCTTCACTGTTGTGACTCCAGACTTCTTGGGCACCACTTGTACTGGACTGACCCATTCACTATCTGAGATCTGGTAGATGATATCAGTTTCAAGCAGTCTAGTCACTTCCTTCTTGATAACTTCTAAGATGGTGGGGTTCAGTCACCTCTGAGGTTGACGGACAGGCCTTGCTCCCTCTTCTAAAAATATTTTGTGCTCACAAACTTGAGGGCTGCTGTCCACTATATCCAGCAAGATCCACCCAATTGCTTTCTTGTGTCTTCTCAGCACACTAAGCAGCTGCTCCTCCTGTTGGAAAGTGAGTTCCCTTGCAATGATAACTGGGAGCTTCTGATGATCCTCAAGGTAAGCATACTTGAGGTGGGGTGAAAGGGGCTTTAACTCCACTTTCTGTTCATGGCTAGGCACTTGATCATCTGGGGCTGGTGATGCTGACAAGGTATCTTCAGTAAGCTCAGGGGGTATCCCTACACTTGCATCTTGCTCCATGTGCTTCTCTTCTACTTCCTCCTAGTAAACTGCAGCTACAGTCTCATCAATGATGTCACACTGGAAGATGGAATGATCTTCCGTAGGATGCTTCATAGCTTCATCCAAGTTGAAGCTCACTGCTCTGCCATCTATCTCAAAGGAGTAAGTTCCTGAGAATGCATCCAAATTGAACTTTGAAGTCTTCAGAAAGGGTCTTCCGAGCAGGATGGATGATGGTCTTCCTGAGTCATTAGGGGGCATCTCCAAAATATAGAAGTCAATAGGAAATGTGAGCCCCTTAATGCTCACCAGCACGTCCTCAGCAATTCTAACCACAGAGATAATGCTTTTATCTGCCAAAACAAAATGTGCTGCCGACCTTTTTAAGGGAGGGAGCCTCAAAGCATCATATACAGATAATGGCATTATACTAACACACGCGCCTAAATCACACATGCAGTCAGAAAATTTCACACCATCTATAGTAATAGTAACCATGCATGGACCTGGGTCACTATATTTTTCAGGTATATCACCCACTAAAGCAGAAATGGAGCTACCTGGAGGAATAGTTTCTAATTCATTTATTTTATCTTTATGCATGCACAAATCTTTTAGAAACTTAGCATATTTAGATACCTGCTGAATGGCATCAAAAAGTGGAATGGTTACCTCAACCTTTTTAAATATTTCTACCATTTTAGGGTCTAGTTTCGTCTGCTTTCTGGGCTTCCTAGCAAGGTGTGAAAATGGAATAGGAATGGCGCCACTTGCAGCTTCTGCGTCCCTTAGTACTCCATTCCTTGGTTGAGCTGCTTCTTCATCAACCATGTCTTGTACTACATCTTCTTCTTCAGCATCCTCTACCTCCACAGTACTTTCAACTGGAGTGTCTTCTTTTAAGCTTGGCTTCGCATGACTCCTCTCTGGTAGTGTAGTCCCGGACCTCAAAGTAATGGCATTGATTCCTCCTTTGGGGTTGGGTAAAGGCTGAGACGGAAGTGTACTGGAGCTTGCAGGTTGAGTGTTGGAGGTACTCGATGATTCCATCTGGGAGACAAGAGTTTGTATAGCAGAGGTTAGACCAGTAAGTGTGCTTTCCATGGTCTGTTGTCTTTGTGCGAGAGAGTGAAGCAACTCGTCATTGGGAGAGGAAGATGGGTAAGTGACTTGAGGGCCCTGCTGTTGGTTGTTTTGAGATCCCTGGGCTTGTCTTTGGTGAGGTGTCCGGTAAGGCTGGTTTTGGTTTTGCTGAGACCAGTTCTACTGATTGTTGTTGTTGTTCCACCTCTGATTTCCACCATTATCTCTGCCTCCTTAGTTGTAGTTGTCCCTCCAGCTTTGGTTGGAGTTACCTCTCCACCCTTGGTTGGAGTTATCTTGCCAACCTTGGTTATAATTGTCGCTTTGTTGATAATATCCTTGACTTGGGCGGTCATAGAAATTGTGAGTAGCTGCCAAGGTGTTGTCCTCTTGTTGGAGCTGCAGGCACTCATCAGTGTAATAAGTATTGCATGCACATATTCTGCAAATTCTCTGAGGGGCCAACTGTTGATACTATTGTTGTGGGGGAGACTGAGGTTGTTGTTAATTCAGCTGTATCTGCTTCAGTAGGTTGGTCATCTCACATAGAGTCTGTGTGAGAGCAGTAGTCTCACTGCTAGAGGAAACCTTTGCAATAGCCTTAGGATGGTTGTTCTTGTGCCTAGCATTCCGAATGGACTCAGCTAGGTCGCTGATTAGTTGCCACGCTTCATCCGCGGTTTTGTACTTTTTCAAAGATGCATTACTCGCACCATCCAGTCTAGTTTTATCCTAAGGCTTCATGCTTTGTGTGAAGTAGCTGATCAACACCAACATGTCAATCATGTGGTGGGGGCATGCGTCCAGAAGATTCCTGAAGCGCTCCCAATACTCATAAAGGGTCTCTGACTCGCCTTGGATAATGCAGGAAATCTCCTTCCTCAGTCTATTTGTAACTTCAGCTGGAAAGTATTTTTCCAAGAATTCTCTCCTGAGTGTATCCCAGTTGGTAACAACTGCTTCAGGTTGAGTGTAGAAAACGGGAAGGCGGTTAGCAGAATAGAAGTCTCATCTGCACTATGACGCCTAACAGTAGAACAGGCTGTCTGAAAATTCCTGAGGAGCTTGATAGGCTCCTAAGCATGTAAGCCATGAAACTTAGGCATTAAGTTAATTAGCGCAGTCTTCAGTTCAAAATCTGCAGCCAAATTTGGGTGACGCGCTTGATACGGTTGCAGTGTAAAGTCTGGAGCTCCTGCTTCCTAGAGAGTAATTCTCCTGGGCTCCGCCATGTTACCTGTACGTAAATCAACCGAATTAGTAGAAGAAGAGCTTGTTTCTTCCTCAGATGGCGCTTCAGATTTGCCTTCAGAAGAGACTGCTGAATTGGTAGTAACCACTTCACCACCCTCAGAGGCTAACCAACGCCGAGCTCGCCTAATACGTGAAATAGTTCTTTCAATTTGAAGATCAAACGCGGCTAAGCTCGGATCAGGTAGTGAACGCGTCATTCAATGAAAGAAACATATAGCTCATGATAGTAAAATAAAATAAAAAATATGCAAAAATTAAAAATATGTACACCAACTAATAATTTAGCACGCTATTGCAACTCCCCGGCAACGGCGGCGAAAATTGATGGAGGCAGAAATCAGCCAATTAAGAAATTATAGTAAGAACAACGTTGTAAGTACAGATCTTAATCAACAAAAATCCGCTTATCAATTTAGAAGGGTTGTCACAAAATTAGAATAAAAATACTGGGAGTAGGAATCCCAGATCGTCTCTCAATGAGTTGACAAAAGGGTGCTATTTTATCAGTCAGAAATTTTCCGAGAAATTTTGAGAGTTGGATGACAGAAAAATAAAGGATTATGAATTAAAGCAATGTAAATTAAAAGAGATTTATATAATCAGATAAAAAGCCCTGACCAGGGGAATGATTAATTGGAAGTTCTATCCTTGTTGGATTTCTCTCAAGTGTAGTATCAAGAGGTTGTTGTTTTCACTTAGTTAACCCTTACTAAATAAAGGAAAGTCAAGTGATTGAGCTAACTCTTATTCACAAGTCCTAATCCTCTCCCTTGGGAAGGACTAGCGTTAGTGCCTAGAGAGTTAGCCAACAACTTCCAATTTAACTAATCACTTGAGCATTCCAACTCAAGGGTCTCCTTTTAATCAACCCCCAAGTCAAGTTGGAAGTCTACTCCATTGACATGAATATAACGTTCACAGAAATATAAGAAGAAGACATGATAAATTAAATAAAAGAGGAATTGAAAATTAATTAAAAGTAAAAAGAATTCTTTGCATTAATAAATCCCAAAATACAACATACTTATCTGAACAAGGTTAATAAGTAATCAAAAGAGTAAAGGAATAAGAAAGCAAAGTAGAATAATAGGAACTTCAACGGAGGTAGTGACTCTTCTCAATATCCAAAGCAAAAGCATAAACTATAAAAACTATGAATGTGTAGAAAACCTAGAGGAAGAGTGATTTCTCTCTAAGATTCCAATCTAAAACTAAAAACTATGCGAATGAGAATGTGTGTCGAGTCTCTGCTTGTCCCTTGGCTCTAGTCTGTGTTTTTTGGCCGAAAACTGGGTCCAAACTCAGCCCAAAATCGCCTCCAGCATTTTCTGCGTTTTCTGCAGGTGGCGCACACGCACGCGTCAGGCACACGCACGCGTCGTCGTGCGAACTCCAATTCACGCGCACGCGTCGTCCATGCGTGTGTGTCGCTGCTCGTTGGTTGTCTCCTCTATTTCTTGTGCTCCTTCCATTTTTGCAAGCTTCCTCTCCATCCTCTAAGTCATTCCTGCCCTGATAAGCCTGAAAACACTTAACTCACAGATCACGGCATCAAATGGTTTAAAAGGGGAATTAAAAATACACAATTTAAAGGCTTAGGAAGCAAGATTTCAATTATGGAACAAAACTAGGAAGGAATTGCAAAATCATGCAATCTGTGTGAATAAGTGTGTAAAGACTTGATAAAAACTACTCAATTTAGCACAAGATAAACCATAAAATAGTGGTTTATCAATACTCTATACTCATTGTAAATTTAGATGGAAATTAAATATACTTTAATTTTCACTGTTAAATAGGAGATGAAATTCATTTAGTTTTGTGGGGCAAGTATATTATTATTGAACATCTCATATGATTTAACTTCTGATTAATTATGTGAAGATTTTTTTTATTTAAATATGTATGGAAAAAATCATTATTTTCTAGAATGTACATGGATAAAAAGATTGCACAAAATGCGCATAACCATCTCAGGGGTAGCACCCACGAAATGGAATTACACTCCATTTTAAACCAGGTGCACACGAAATGGAGAGTCCATATCACCTTCATCAGCCACGAAATGGAGCTACCATTCCAGCCAGTGTAGATGCGAACTGGAGCCAGGGCAGATGCGAAATGTCGCATGTCAAGACCCCCTTCCAAGCCGTGGAAGCTACACACGAAATGGGCACCAGATTCTGGTGTACCACACGAAATGAGCCAACTAAGCGTGCACCGCACACGAATTGGAACCAAAGTTAGCCTATATAAACCCTGCTCCAACGAAAGTGATGCCACAACTCCATTCCACCCTTCTTCTACTTTCTCTTTCTCTTCGTGAAGCCCATTTTCATACAACTTGATATAATCAATTTTTGTTGTGGAAATGGCTTCTGAACACATATATGTGATCGTATATCCGAATAGAGAAATTTCTCATACAGCTGAGGGTGTAACATTTATGTGTGATGACCCACTTTGGATAATGATTCTTTTGCAATCATCTTTGCAACAACTGAAAAATCTGATTCTGATGAACACTAGATTGATTGGAAAAAAGGAGATGAGTAACCTGGCTTACAGGATGCCAGTTGCGGTAGTCAGTTCGTTTGCTTATTAGAAAATGCAGATTAAATTGGACCAGCATGTGATGTTTTCGTATCATCGGAGCATTGCAAGCATCTATTCGATGGAACTTTGTGTGAAGCTTCAAGATGTCGGTGGCAGCTCATCTAGTTCGAATAATGTAGAGGAAATTCGAAATTTTGGTACGGCTGAATCCATTTCCTTTCCGAAATTGGTAGGGCTCATAGTCCCACTTTTAACGCCTTCTTGACGCCGGAACAGAATGCAAAAAATCCTCACGGACGTCCCTCCCTCACCACCCATGTTGCATCCCCGGAAGGTATTGCTGACGGATTGGCAGACTTGTCTGATGAAAATGAGATTGAGGATGATGGGGAATAGGGTTATCCCAACACGGGCTAAACTGGTAAGTATGATGGGGGTAGGCGGTGTTTCCAACAGCACTCCTGACCATTTTCTTGCACCGAGTCTTGGTGCAATGAACTCGACAACCGGAGAAGACATACCGAGCAACTATGCTTTGACCGGTGAAATAGAGCTGGAGATTGGCTTGAAGTTACTGAATAGAGAAACAGCGATGCTTGCTGTTAAGAACTACAACATGCGTAGAAGTGCAGAATACAAAGTGGTAGAGTCAGATCAAACTCGGTATGTATGTCGATGCAAACTTTTTGGTGACCAATGTCGTTGGATGGTAAGGGTTGCGAAGACGAAGGCTTCAAGATTTTTGGAAATCCGAAAATACCATGGGCCTCACAGTTGTTTGGAAACTGCGACGTCGCAAGATCATGCTCAACTTGATAGTAATGTCATATGCCAACATATATTTTTCATGGTTCAGGCAGACGCGACCATTTGCGTAAAGGTGTTGCAGGGTTCTGTACAGTCAGTGTACGGATATAAGGTGTCTTTTAAGAAGGTTTGGCTAGCGAAGCAAAATGCAACAGCCAGAATCTATGGAGACTGGGATGACTCATACAACCAGCTGCGGAGATATTTCAATGCGTTGCAAACTTTCATTCCAGGTGTGAAATACACGTGACATTATTCGGTTTTTGACCTTGTTTGCGTTCGTTACTCTGTTTTGATAACTAAGCGTAATCGTGTTAGGTACAATTGTTGATCTACAAACTCGGCCATACTACGTGGGAAACACGCTTGACCGTGACAGTGTCATGTTTCATCAAGTATTCTGATCATTCCCTTCGTGTGTTGAAGCATTCAAGCACTGCAAGCCACTGATTTCAGTTGACGGAACACATTTGTATGGTAAGTACACGGGCACCTTATTAATGGGAATAGAACAAGATGGAAACAACAACATACTGCCCATAGCTTTCGCTCTTGTTGAAAGGAAGAATACAGAGTCGCGGTACTTCTTACCAACCTAAGGAGGTATGTAGCGACAAAGTCGGGGATTCTATTTATCTCTAATAGGCATGCATCTATAAAGGCTGTGTTGGAGCGAGATGGGTGTGGATGGGAACACAGTGTTTATTGTGTCAGACATATTGCCTCTAACTTTGCAACAAACTTCAAGAGTAAGGAAGCCAAAAGGTACCTCGTCAACGCAGCATACTCGAAGACGCAAGAGCAGGCTCAATACTACTTTGAGTTAATCTGTAGCGAGGATCCGGCCACGTCTCTAGCAATGATAGCTTGGATTAGAAGATTAGAGCCGGCTGAAATAGAAAAGGATCGAAACACAATTATTTAAAATAAAGTATCAAAGATAAAATAAAAATAAATTTGCCACTAACATAAGTACTGATCAACAGAAAAACATTCACATGACACCCTAAATTTATACATTTTTCGAGCATAACAATTATTTTTTTATTAATAAAAAAACTAACCTTCAGATGTAAATGCGCAAAAATAAAAAATTCATC
>NC_029785.2:10560244-10561098 GCF_000816755.2 Arachis ipaensis
TTTTACCCATTTTATATTGATGCATCAACAACCCTCCAAGCCATTGCCTCCCAAACCCCCCCCACTGCATGCTCGTACGGAAATTGTCACTACTGAAACTTGCCGCCATTACTGCACCATCCTCATTTTGTGTGCGCTAGTCTAGGAGTGGGTCATTTCGTAGCCGTCGTCATTGAGGTCTCCACTTCGCGTGTGTCAGCCTAGAATTGGTCCATTCGTGGTTGGTGACCTTGGCTTCCTCCATTTTATGTCTGCCTCGCTTGGAATGGAGTGTCAGACAATTAATGGTCATTGCATCTATTTCGTGTGTACTTGGATTAAAATGGAATGTAATTCTATTTCGTGGATACTATTTTTAAAATGGACATGCGCATTTTGTGCAAACTTTTTATCTATGCGCATTCTAAAAAATAAAATTTTTTTTATACATATTTAAATAAAAAGGTCATTACGTGTGTGCAAACAATAATAATAATTTCGTTCTAGAAAACTTATTTGGTAGAATCATTATTAATTCGGTTGGTCAAACTTCAATATATGTGTATGTTCACTAATGTTGTGATGTTTGACAAGAAAAGAAATTATTAATTATATAATTTAAGTTTATTTCAAGCTTTTCATTAAACAAAAATCTTCTACTTGCTCTCAACTATAGATTATTATATTGGATTAGATTGGTCCTTACTGAGATCAATGGATGAGAAAATATATTAGATTATTATCCTTTCCCCTTCTCTCATTTTTTCCTGTTCTTCATAGTCATCTTGGCGGTTCAAATCATAAATGCAATAAAACTATATTCAATACATGGATGTGAATGCATAACTAACTTTGAAATTAACATTCATAAAATT
>NC_029785.2:10561126-10563148 GCF_000816755.2 Arachis ipaensis
CAATTTCAATTTTAATTTCAATATTTTAATTTTAATTTTAATACAATTATATAAAGAATGTCATGTTACACATTTTAATTGTCAAATTCGTAATTAGTCCTTGATAATGATATATAAAAGAGATAGAGTAGTTGAAAGAATGAAAAAGATAGAGAAAGGAAGAGGGAGGAGGGGAGAATTCTTTAATTTTGGAAGAAAAGATTTGATTTCAATTATAATGAGAGAATGACATGTGGTATATTTTGGTTGTAAAATTAGTGAGGGGAGGGGAGAATTTTTTAATTTTAGAGGAAAAGATTTAATTTTAATTATAATAAAAAAGTGATATGTAGCATATTTTAGTTGTCTTTTAAGTTCCTATAAATAAAATAGATACCCGAGGCCTATTAAAACAAACATGAAACATTAGAAGAGATGAGTTAAGAGAATATACCTAACAATATATTGATTTGGCCAAAACTCGACAAAAATTGAGATTTTCACTATATCACAATGATACAAGATAGTAGTATTTATATGGTTTATTTATTTTATCGGTTTTTACAGTTTTATTAAATTTTTAATTAGATCTTTATATTTTTTTTANNNNTTACAACTAAAATTTATTGATCTAAGATTTTAAAATATTATAAAAATTAAGTCTTTTTAGATTAACCATCGACTCATATCACAAAAATCTAAGAATTTTAGATATGATTACCTCGAATTTTTTTAAAGTAAGTCGTGATCATCACTATTGAATCGGGTTACAACTTTGAGTACAAAACTTTTTTTATAATATAAATAACAGAATTTATAATTCCGAGATATTATCTAATGTGTAATAACTCTCAGTTTTGTTGTTAATTTAGAGTATAAAACGTAAGTCTTAGATTAGAAACAAATACTTTAAATCTTTTCTAAAGTAAGAACAGTTTTTTGAGTTAGAGAAAGAACATTGTCCCAACTAGCAAAGAGTAGTTTAAATTAAATACTTCCTTTGTCCAAAATTTTGAACTTCTTCATAATTTTGTAATATCTACGTTGCATGTATCTATTTTCTACTTCCTTCTTTTATTTTTCTTGATGTGTCTTTATACCACAAATTTGTAAAATTAACTTTATAATCTCACATAGAGTTGGTACCACTTATTTGTCACAGATGAGAGAGACTTCTTTTATGATGATAATAAATAAGTTGAGCAAATTTGTTTTTCGTAGACAAAATATTAACATTTGAGATATTTTTTTAAGAGAAAGTTAAATTAAAATATGTTTCTAATTTTTCAGAATTACGTGATGATTACTTTTAGTTTAAAATTTTTTATGTTTTAAACTTTACAATTTACACTTAAGTAATTAATTATAAGTCATAATAAAATTTTTAAATTAAATAAATCTCATTATATTCACAATTTTAAAAGGCATTTGAATCTAATAATAAATAGACGAAGAAAAAAGTAATAAAGAATACTTTATAATATTGGATGAATATATATCTTTTATATGATAAAAAAAACACAAAATTAACTATAGTATAATCTCAAAGCATCATATTCGATTCTTAAAAACATTGATTATTTATAAAAGACAATTCACATTAATGCTAGGAAATCAACATTATAGTATCATTTAATTTTAACCAATACTATTTTAGGTTGCTAACAAACTCAGAATGAAATCTATTAAAAAGGAAGTTTTTGTTGATTTTGAATTTTAAATTTTTTTAAGTTGAATACTTCTATGAAAATATCTTCATGTAAAAGTTGTATTGTGAATAATTAGATATTCATATATTTTGACTCAATATGTTTAACTAAATTATCTAACGATTTATAATACTATTTTTATATGAAATCATCTTCATGAAATTAAAGTAGCCATTTTTTTAATGAATTTTAAATATTCTTATTTTTAATAGTTTTAAGTTTGTTTTTGCGTTAAATATTGGCTACTATAATATTAGTTGTATAATGTGGATAATATATATATAGTTTAATTATTCTCTTAGTCACTATAATTTTATCAAATATGTAATTAGAT
>NC_029785.2:10564150-10577641 GCF_000816755.2 Arachis ipaensis
CCGGTTATTATTATTTGTAATTGTAACTAAATCATACTTTCATTGTTATGCTTTGCACATAATTGAAAAATTATATAAGTAGCTATATATATCCCCTTCTTAATAAACAGGACAAGTGAAGATCTTGTCAAGAACACACAGTTTTCATGTCTTGATTGATTGTGATCCAAAATTTGTTGATTCCCAATGGCTTCCACTTCCAAGCTTCTTCTTGGCTCATCATTATTTCCTCATCCTACTCCATCATCTCTTTCCATCACAACTGGTACCACTTTTCCTTCTCTAATCGTTATCAGCTATCAATTTTATATAAAAATAACTGCACTTGAGTTTTACTACATATATAATATAAAATTGGGTTGGTTGTTTAGGTTCAATTGCAAGAAGAGCTTTATGGCACAAGAAGAGAAAACTCCAATCCTTGGAGCATAACTGGAACCATTCTTACAAATTCATTCATGGAGGATCCACACCTCATAAACCCAAGACACGAAATTTTCTTATGAAAGCAACTTCTGAACCGTTTGATACACAAACCATTTGGAAGTCTACCAAAGATATCTTGCATACTGTCCAAAAGTTTACTATATCTTATTATTTAATTACTGTGGTTAGTTCACAATCAACCTTAAATAATGCTACTACACACTTGTTAATATTAGTGGTTAGGTTGGAATCGTTGAAAAGATTTTTTTAATCAATATATTTATTTAACAAAAATATTATTCGTACACCAAAATTAATCACTAAAATCAGTCACTAACGTGTGATTTAATTTATTTTCAACGTGTATTTTATATTGATGACTGATTTTAATGACTAATATATTTTAACATAGTTCACAATTTAATTAGCGGGTTGAATGACTCATACACTCATGAGTCTAATAATCTTTTTAAAAATATACATATATATTTAAGGAAATTATCTATCAAGTTTCATATAATTAAATAAATTTCATGATCTAATTAGTATGATAAAATAAATTACGGTAATTTTTTTTATACATTTAAAAGTTTTCATAAATTGATGAAAATATTTATAAATATAAAAAACATTAATAAATATAAAGAGTTGGGTGAGTTTTGTGTTTAAAACCAACCAACCCTAATTAATAGACACTGTACTCCTAACTTCCTCTAAAAAAAAGACAGAAACAAAAAATAATTTTATGTCTTGTGGATGAAGTAACTTTAATTTGTTTATGTCCGGTCAGATAATGTGCATATCTTCGACATCGGTCCTTGCAGTGGAAAATTTATCAGATATATCTCCAAAATTTTTTATTGGCTTATTCAAGGTGAGCTTCATCTTTCTATATTCACAATTGTTTCCAAATTAGATTTATATTTAGGATCTTGTGTACAATAGTCAGCAAAATCTCTTATCACTTGACCCTTCCTATATAGCATAAATAATGTCATCTTGCATCCAGAAATAATTTATTGCCTTTTTTATTAATTCGCACTTATTATCAAATTGTAATTTTTTCAAATTACTTTTTTATATGCCATTGTTGATTTTTTTCTCATATCTTCACATTTCTTTTCATCCCCCGCAGGAGGTGCTATACGGAAAAGCATTTTTAACTTTAAAATAGCAACGTTTTAATTAATTGTTAAAAAATTAGACCGATTTAAATAATTAACCAATTCTATACAAGGATGGCCTTGAACGGGTTGAAGGGAGGATCAGAGACCTATCAGCCTTGGTCACAACGTGATCAGACCTCTCGAGCGGTGAGAGATGGTACCTGCAAAAAAATTCTGACGCTCAAATCAAAATGGATCTGAGAGGTATAGATAAGGTTTTGGAATGCGTAACATACCTGAGGGAGCCCCTAGCTCCCCTTATATAATTTGTGTTGTTATATTATCTTATCTTGTTGGCTAAGATAAGAAAAGTATTTAAATTTGAATAGTAGTTAGAGATTTGCGATCTCTTAGCCGGCTTGGGCTGCAATTTAGGTCTAGACCCAAGGATTCAGGTCATGGCGAGGCCGTTTGGGGATCCGGAGGTCAGGTCCGGAACATTTGCCCCCGAAGTAGGAGAGTATCCATGCTTAGTTTCGTTGTTGGGTTAGCTTATTTCTTCGCGGTATCGGGGTCCGTGATCCTCGTGTTGGCAAATGAGACGTTGATTCTTGTCTTCTTGTAGGGTCAGGGTTTCGTGATGTCTGGCGTGTTTGGTCATGTCATCGTCCGTCCATTGCTTTTCTTGGTGATGGGACTTCAACCGTTGTGATTCCCAAGGCGTTATTATGCCGTTTAATGGGAGAGAGAGGTTTGGCATTTTTTCTTTTTTGCCTTTTGCTATTTGAAATGTTTGGGGTTTTGCTTTTCGTTTTTCTTTGTTTTTCCTATTGTAACCGCGCACTTTCCCTTCTCCCTCATTTCCTCTTCTCACACTGTTTTCCCTCTCTTTTGTTGTTGTTGCTGCCGTTCGGACTATTCGTTTCTTCCTCCTTTCTTCGCTTCTGTTTTCCAGCACAGGACAGTGTCTTTCTTCCTTTATACATTTACTGTATCTTGGTGTCTCCTGTTTCTGTGTTTTTGCATGGTTCTGCATTTAATGGTAGAAAAAATGTTGATGAGGGATATCATGTTTAGTGTAGTTTTAAGTGTTTTGGTTGTGGCTTTGGTATAGGTAGGAATTTTTTGTAAGTTTGCGTTTCTAGGTAGTGGACTGATAGTGAAAAATCCTATTTGGATATAGGTATGGTGTGACAGAGGAGTGTAACAATCCGATTTTTGGCAGGTCTGGATCACTGCCAGTCGTCAGGTGTTACTTCCCAGTAGCCCTATAATACTCTAGACTCGGTAATACTTACTACATATGAGCCTTTCGTACTAACGGAATCGCGTATGTTAGCTTATTTTTATCATATGTCTTTCTTAACAAACCTATTAGCGATCTTCAGAGATATACAATATAAAATAAACACCAAACTAACAGCAAATTAAATTAGTAATGAGATTACAGAAAACTCTCATGCATGTATAACATCTCAGGTTAGTTCATACAAACTTGACATACTTATTTTTATCATATATCTTTCTTAACAAACCTATTAGCAAAACCATAAACATCTCCAGAGATATACAATATAAAATAAACATCAAACTAACAGCAAAATTAAAGTAGTAACAAGATTACGGAAAAGCTTTCATACATATATACATCTTAAATTAGTTCATACAAACTTGACACGCTTAGTTATATATATAGACATATATACAACTGATAACTTTTCAGAATACCTGGTTCATATAGAAAATCCCTAAACTGGTACCCAGACTAAAAGAAAAGAAAATATCTAGTTCTATCCCTAAAAAATACTACAGAAGTGAGGGAAAGCAAAATCTATGGAATGAATACCATCTATCGTACATTCTTTCTACCGTCGAGGCACAAGTCTGCAACCATCAGCTCAAGACTAGTTTCGAGCATCTCCTGTAGGGTCTGACAACACGTGAAACTTAGAGTTTTGGCTCTATCATAATAACTCGCTTACTAAGCCTCTCGACTACTTCTGTATCGTGGGCTCTAACATAACTCTTTCTTGGCATCTTTCTTTGGGATCACTGTCGTTCTCACGCTATTCTCTATGACTATAATTCCTAACTTTATTATCTTGTTCTAAGTTTTGGAGAAAGTTAAATCATATAGTTTTAAAAATACAAACAAGAAATAGAGAATAGAAAATTAACAAGAAGCAGATAGCACATAGCAGAAATAATGAACAGTAAACAATCACAATCAAATGCGCAAATAATTTATGATGTATGCCTGTACCTAGTGCAGGTCATGAGCTCATGCGTCGGTTGTCTACCTGCATCCTGACGTTACTCGGGGGGAACCCCGAATATAATTTCTTTACCGTGTCAGTCAGGTACAATTATCTTCATGGGTATGTCAGTTAGGATATCTTGGCATCACGGTAGAAACAAGCTATCAGTTAGGCGAACATTTCCGCATTAGCAATCTCAGGCTATCAGTTACGCGGACACTTTCGCATTAGCAATTCGGCACAAGGCCCATTCAACATACAATATGCTATCAGTTAGGCAGACATTCCTACATTATTAGTAATCTCAGGCTATCAGTTAGGCAGACACGTCCGCATTAGCACTTTGGCACAAAGGCCCATTCAAACAAATAGTTCTCATAATTCATTATCCATTCATGGTTGCTCATTTTCTTTCTTTTCATCATGCCTCCGCATCACCTTATAAATACGCATACCTCTGCATCACCATGTTACTAAACATACTTTCGCATCACCATGTTACTAAACATACCTCCGCATCACCTTTTAACTTTAAACATTCATAGGGACAACTTATGTTCTTATTTATTTTCTTGACTTGTTTAGCCTAATGCCTCCTTGGCGACCAGTATTCTATTTAATAATCTCATATTCGTGCAAACTTTATGTCCACGCATTTGTATCGAACTCAAGTTTCATTTGGTTTAAGTTTCAGAGCATTCTCGTTTCCAGAACAAAAGTTATGCCCATTCTGTTTTGAGAGGTTTCTATTTGGTTAACCAGTGAATTGGTTAACTTCCAAAGTGCACAACTAATTTTCTAGAATAGCTATGGCTTTGAAATTTAAACTAAATGAGATAGACACCATAAGGTTTTATTTGGTTTTAGTCTCATCACAAAATCTTTTCTACATCAGGAGATATTCATTCAGGAAATCACTGCTCTAAGTTTGTAAATCCTATTTAGCCATTAGTAAGCAGTAAAATGTTACAGCCTATCACTTTTAATCCATAGCTTCTAAAATTCTGAACTTTTGAGGAAACAAAATATACATCATGAGGGTTCTATTAAAATGGATTGCACTCAATTTGGAGTTTAGGATCAATACCAGTAATGCAAACAAATCACTGAAATTATCAACGAGTTTCAGAATTGCATATCAATAAAATAGTGAACCTTCCATTTTGTAAATTGCGTATTTAATTCTATAAAAATGGGATTACCCATAATTTCAGACACAATGTTCTTTGCATTCTAATATTTCAATTCTCTTTGGTTGCAACCCAAAAACCCATCAGAATTAAAAGTTGTGTAGGTTGGAAGTTGCTACTAGATTAATTCAAAAATAGATTTTTCAGCAGAAACTATTTACTTTCAAACATTTTTATCTTCCAACCTACTCATCAGAAAATTCTAAAATTTTTAGAGGATGATCTAACCTCATCAAATATTACCAGAAAATTATTACACGATTTTTAAGTGGCCATATTTTTTCCAGATTTTTGCGCAAGTCGCTGCCTAAGTTCAGTAACTATGTCGGCAGAATTTGGCTTAGATTCTAACTAACCATTTTGGTTTCCTAAACTTCTTATCATCTCTTAATTATCTTCATCATTATCAAACACAAACCAACATCATAGATAGCAGAAATTACTCATTTCATCATCAACAGGCATCATTCACATAAACACAAACATATAATTATACTAACCTAACCCCTACCTCGATGGAGTGCACCCTTGTTCAAGAAATCGGTTCTAGCTTTACTTCAATTAACTTTGGCCAACTAGAAAGGAGTTATTGGATGATGGTTGGTGTGAATTTTATTGCTAAATTTTGAAGAAAAAAGCTTGGTGAAGATGGTGAGACTGCTGGTTCCTCCCCCTTCAAGCTTCGGTTAGCTTCCTCTCTCACTCACGTTCTTTAATTTTGATGATCACAAGAAGGATGGAAGGAACTCACCCACACTCATTCCCTTTTCTTTTTCAGTTCAGCTCTCTCTTTCTTTTCTCTCTTATTAAGGCTCAAAAACTGAACTCTAACAAGGCTATTTAAAGGGCAATGGGTAGTGGATTAAAGGATGGTTTGGTGACACCAATGCAAGGAAGTGAACACATGTTTGATTGTATGCTTCCTTCATTATTACTTCTTAATGATTCATTACTCTTGGCCAATATATGGAGGAGGTTCAGCCAGCAAGAAGAGGCGAGAGAGAGTGGTTTAGTAGTGGTTAAGTGGCTAATATAGAGAGAGTGGTTTATTTAGGAAAAAATTCGGTTCGGTTTAAATTCGGTTAGATTTTAATTAGACTAAGTGTTTCGGTTCTTTATTTTTCTTTTAAATAATCTTTCTAGCAGCTTCATTAATTTATTAAAGGTAGCTTCCTTAAAGGTTTGTCCAAATTGCCAAAGAGAGGAAAGAAAACGGTTCAATAACTAAACCGTATCGATTTAAACAACCAGCAACTGAGATATTAACCGTAGAGAGTATCTCAACTTTGAATAAAATTTAGAATATTCTACTAAGCTAAAATTGTTAAGAATGTCTAGTAGCAAAGATTCAATAGATGAATTTAACTCGATGGTCAAATTCATCGTTATCGATACAGTTTTTGGCTTAGGAAACGCTTTTATCTTTCACGGTATATCTATTATTTTCACTTATCAAGTCTAAATCTGCCTTATTATTTTATGATGAGGTGATTCTCATATATTTATTGAATTTTTCATCACAGAATTTTTGAGAATAACTCTGTAGAGAATCGGGATATTATAAGGAGAGTGCAGAGAAATTCAGGTTGTATTTTCTCGGTAAGGAGTGTGCCAAACTGTTACCACTAGGTGACATCTGACGTGTCGAGCATGCCTTCTCGACTAGACGAGGGGGACACCTCTAAAGGCTCTGAAATGAAGGGGCCGTGTTGGGAGCTGGTAAGGAGGAGGGGCGATACGAGCTGGTGCTCGCCAATGAGAATGAGAGGGCCTGTTACCTTAACTTGGATTCTCCTTCAATCCCATATTGGATTTGGGTGCATGAGCCCCTGTTTACCAAATTAGGGATTCAGTTACCCTTTTTCGAGTTTCAGATGGCTCTTTTGAATCGGATTTCGACGGCCATCTCAGCTGGGTGACTATTTGGACCTTTAAGTTGGTGTGTAATTTTTTGGAGGTACCGGCTCAGGTTAAAGTCTTATTATTTTTCTTCTTGTTAACCATTTCACATAAGGAGGGAAAACACAGGAAAGGGAACATCTCTTTCCGAGCCCAGACGAATCGCCAAATTTTTGACTTGTTTGAAGATTCATTTCATGGCTTCAAGGCAGAGTATCAAGGTTCATCCTGCCGAGGGTTGTCATCCCTTTTGGCTTTCGCCAGAGGGAGAGCGCCGGATTTTCCCGTATTGAAATTTCAGGGTTGGGGCTTCCTATCATATGAGGGTGACCTATGAGGGGTAAGAAAATTGCCAACGTCTTGTTGGCACTTTTTGGGGACCGACCTCTGAATCCTTGCGATGTGATGGGGATTCCGAGGTGGGCAGGTCTTATGTTGGAAGGTTATTTTTTGTTTGTTTATCTGTTCCTGTTCTCGTAACATGATTTTTGGTCTTGGTCTTTTTTCTTTTTCTTGTTGTTGGGATGGCTAATCGACTGACGACCTTGCAGCGCTTGAAGGCTGCCTTCGTTCAAGAGCCGGAAGGGGTGGTGGAATCTTCTCAATCGACACCTTCGACGACTTCCATCCCTAGTTCCCAGACGGTTTCACAAGAGATCGTTCAAAAGGGAGTCGCTGGGGATGACGATCTTCAGGAGATCCCAATTCCTGAGCCTGACAGAAAGTGTAAGAGGCCCGAAGGGGGTAATCATGAGGGTGTTAGCACAAGAGTGGTTACTTCTTGCATGATGGATAGGTCTTTTGATGCTCTCGATTTTACTGACAGTCATCTGTTGTTCGGTACTGATATTCTTTTTGAGATTGTGATCTGTCTGGCCAAGCCTAGTTAGTGTATCGTGGTCTCGTTTGCTCTGCTACCATCATCCGAAAAGCCGAGCTTGCGCTTTCGCAAACTTGCCATCTGCGTGGGAAGCTTCGGCAGGCTCAGGTGGATTTGGGGATTTTGAAGGGACAGTTGGAGGCGGCCAAGGTCACCAGGTTGAAACCGGCCAAGGATGCCTAAGATGCGGGTGCCGAGATCCTGACATTGTCAAAGCGGGAAATTGAGCTGTCAATTCAGATGGTTAAGGCCCAGAAGTTGGCTGCTGATGCTGAAAATGCTGTTGCTGCTGCCCGTTCCGAGGCAGAGGTTGCGAAGGCCAAGGTGGAAAGTTTGAAGAAGCAAAATACCGGTCTTCTAGCTGATGCTCATGCAATTGTCGCAGTTACCAAGGAGGCTCTAAAGGCCCAAGCTTAGGTTTTGGCTCCCGATGTGGACATGTCCATTTTGGGAGCTTTTCGGACCGTGGAAGATGGTCAGATCGTGGACTTGGAGTAGTTTGTTTCTATTTTTTTATTTTATTTAATAATTTTGTAAGCCGTCTGTTCGGCGTTTATGTACTTGCTTTTGCAGAACAATTTTTCTTTTCAAGTTTGTAAGCCATTTTCCCGGCTCTTTAAACTGCTTTGGGTAGCCTTTTATTTTTGGTGTGCCGTTTTTCATGAATGGTGGGCCTCCTGGTGGGCCATTTCAAGTACTTTGTTTGTGGATATCCGTTTGTTGGCCTCGAGGGTGATTGGGCCCTAGGGTAACCGTTCAGTTTATTCTATTTGTATCGTTGGCTTCATTAGAACGTGGAAAACATGTTTTTTAGTTCGTACCATTTTGCTCAGATAGGAGTCCATTAAAAGAAAAAATGACTTTTATTAAATGGTAGGCCTCGTTAAAACCTCCCGAACAAGGGAGAAAGAAATAAAGATAATAATAAAGAAACTATGACTAAATTGTAAGACAACATGAAGAAAGAAACTTAAAAGTTGCCAAATCGATAGGGCTTTCTTACGAGTAGTAATGCCGTAGGTTTGTGATGCTCTATGATCTCAAGAGCTCAGTCCCTTTGAGTCGTTCCAGCTTGTAGGCTCCTTTTTTGATTACACACTTGATTCAGTAGGGTCCTTCCCAGTTGGCTGAGAGATTTCCTTCTCCCGGGGTAGGGGGCCAATTTCGTTGCATCGCAAGACTAGGTCTCCCTCTTTGAAGTCTCATTTCACTAAGTCTTGGTTGTACCTTAGGCTTACCTTTTGTTTCAAGGCTAGTTCTCGTAGGTGAGCTATGCTTCTAACTTCATTTGCGAGGTCCCGCTCTACGTCCTTGTCACGACCTTCCACAGTCCTTCACAGGCTGGGTTCCACGATCTCAGTCGGGATAATGGTCTTTAGGCCACATGTTAGCCAGAAGTGGGTTTCCCTGGTTGAGGTTTGAGGGGATGTTCAATATTACCTGAGGACGGATCCGAGTTCGTTGGCCCACATGCCTTTGGCCACGTCTAGTTATTTTTTGAGGCCTTTTCACAATGATTTTGTTGGCTGCTTCTACTTAGCCGTTGGTTTATGGGTGCTCTACCGAAATGAACCTCTGAGAGACGTCGAGTCGCTCTAGGAACTCCCTGAAATGTTTACCAACGAACTGGGTTTCTTTGTCCGAGATTACAATTTTAGGGATTTCAAAATGGGTTATAACTTGTCTCCAGAAGAATTTTCAGCACTAGGTAGCCGTGATAGTGGCCAGCACCTCGGCTTCGATCCATTTGGTGTAGTAGTCTATGGCGATTATGAGAAATCGGAGCTGCTCAGGAGTCATGGAGAAGGGGCCGACAATATCGATTTTCCAGGTTCCGAAGGGGCGATTGCTGATATAGCGCTGAGCTTATTAGGGCTTCTTGGTGAAAGTCGGCATGGACTTGGCACCGTTTACAACTTTTTCCTAGTTGAAGAGAGTCTCTGATAATAGTGGGCCAAAAATACCTAGCCCGAATGACCTTTTGTGCTAGGACTTTGCCTCCAACGTGATGGCTATAACACCCTTCATGAATTTCCCGAAGTACGTAATCTGTGTCGTCGGGTTCTATACACTTGAGGAGGGATTGTGACAATCCTCGTTTGTACAACTGCCCTGCTATCATGGTATACTTTGCAGCTTCTCGTTTTATACGTTTTGCATCCTTTGGATCCTTGGGTAGGTTCCCGTCAGCGAGGTACTCGAGGATTGTGAAGGTCTAGGAGTGCTAATTTGACACGGAAAAGTGTGTCGAGCTTGTGGTCATAACGGATGGTGTATTGATGACTTCCTAAATTAGGGATCAGTTTCCGTGACCAACTTGGTACTTGCTAGTTTAGAGAGCAAATCAGCTCTCGCGTTTCGTTCTGTAGGAATGTGCTGGATGGTCACTTCGTTGAATTCAGCAGTTAGTTCCTTGACCTTGGATAAGTATTATTGTAACAGGGGGTCCGGTGTTTGGTAGTTCCCGTTTATTTGGGAGCTGACTATCTGGAAATCGCTACAGACTTCTAGTATTTTTGCCCCGACCTCTTTGGCCAACTCTAATTTCGGCGATGAAGTCTGCCATGACCTGAGCCTTAATTGCATTTTGGGCTCAAATTTGATCTCGTCTTGTGACAGCTCGACCGACCAAGCGAGTATTCATCCTGCCAAGTCTGGCTTCTACAGTACTTGTCTGATAGGCTTCTCTGCTCGAACCGCGATAGGGAGGCTTTGGAAGTACTGCCGAAGGCGTCGAGATGCTGTGAGTAACACGTAGGCGGGCTTTTCGAGTTTGGAGTAGCACGTCCCTATGTTTTGGAGAACCTTACTTATGACGTACACTAGATTCTGTGTTTTTTGCTTGTCCTCCCGGATTAGCACCGCTGCTAGTGCTTCTTCCGTGATGGATAAGTTGAGGTATGATGTCTCTCTTGTTCTGAATTTTGAGAGTATGAGAGGCTCTGCTAGCACTCGAGTTCCCATTTGAAGCTTATACTCTTTTTCATGAGTCTGAAGAAGGGGATGGCCTTTTAGGTCAAGGATCTGAGAAAACGTGAGAGGGCAGCAAGCGTCTAGTTAGCCTTTGGACATCTTTGAGGTTTGTGGGGCTACTCATCTCGAGGACGGCCTTACACTTTTTCGGGTTCACCTCTACTCCTTATTGTGTGATCATGAAACCCAAGAACTTCCCGGCCTCCATCCCGAAGGCGCACTTCGTCGAATTAAAGTGTATTCGGTGCTTCCTCAGAGTATCTAGTATGAGTTTTAGGTAGTCAATGAGCTCCTTGCCTATTTGAGTCTTGGTTAGCATGTCGTCAATATAGACCTCCAATTCGGTCCCTAAGAGGTCTTTGAAGATCTTTGTGACGAGTCTTTGGTAGGTAGCTCCGGTATTTTTTAGCCTGAAGGGCATGACTATGTAGCAGTACGTGCCTTCCGGGATTATGAACGCGGTCTTTACCTCATCTGGTCAGTGCATGGGTATTTGGTTATACCCGGAATAGGCATCCATGAAGCTGAGGTACTGGTGTCCCAAGGCAGCGTCTACCAATCCGTCGATGTTTGGTAAGGAAACGGCATCCTTTGGACAGACTTTGCTTAAGTCTATGTAATTGACGTACATTTTTCATTTACCGTTTGCCTTTTTGACCAACACGATGTTAGCCATCAAGGTCATGTAAGGGAGTCCCGGATGAAGCCTGCTTCCAGCAAGCCTTTTGACTTGCTTTCTGACTTCGGTTGCTCGGTTAGCAGACATTTAGTTTCGCCTCTGGGCTACTGGTTTAGCCTTGGAGTGCACAGCTAATTGATGGGACATCAGTTCTGGGTCTATTTTGGCATGTCGACCAAGGTGAATGCGAACAGGTCCCTATTTTGCTTTAGGAGTTCCACGAGTTTTCCTTTTAGGCTGAAGGGAAGATTTTTGTTGATGAATGTGAATTCATATTTGGTTTTCCCTATCTGTAGCTTTTTCATGTCTCCTTAGGATTTCGGTCTCAACTGGTCATTTGGTCGTGCGTCAAATCGGCTAAGAAGATTCCCGCCACATCCCATGATTGCTTTCGGAGGGCTAGGTTGGTGTTGTCACATTCTACCGCGACTTCTTGGTCACCATGTATTGTTCCTATGATGTTGTTGTCGGCTTAGAACTTCATGATTAGGAACTTGGTGAAGATGATGGTGGATAGATCGTTAATCATTTTCCTTCCAAGAATGATGTTCTAGGCCGTGGAGTCCTTTAGGACCACGAACTCGGAGAGTACGAACTTCCTCTAGCGTCCGGTTTCAATGGTGACTGGCAGCACTATGAAGCCATCTGGTTTGAGGAAGTTATCTCTGAGTTTGGTTACTGCGTTGCGGTGACTTTGTAGGTTCTTGTTTCCGAGTCCTAACTTGTCGAAGGCTCCTCCAAAAATAATGTTAGAGTCGGCTCCGGTATCTACCAGTATTCGTTTTACTAACTCAATTTCGACCCTTGCCGAGATGACAAAGGGGGCATCTTCCCGCTGAAGTGCCGTTCTGGCAATCGTCGGGGGAGAATGTGATAGTTGCCAGGAGGGAAGAGGTTCGTGTTTTGTCTTTCACGACCAGCACCCGAAAATCCTTTTTCAGAGCCGATTTGGATTTTTCCAGTGCATCTTTCCTTGTGATCACATTCACTATTATGGTGGGGTCGATTCTCGGACTTTCCTGGTGCGTATGTGCCACCATCCTGGGATTGTGTCCTTCCCACTCTGGCGATCTTTCTCTTTCAGTTTTCCTGGATTCTCGGATAATTTTGGTGAACTCAGGGAGTTTGCCATCTCAGATGGCTTGTTCGAGAGCGTCTTTTAGATCAAAGCAATCTTGAGTCTTGTTTCCGTATCCTCTGTGATAGTCGCAGTACAAGCTTTTATTACTGCCTGTCCGTGCCTTCAATTGTCGCGCCTTCGGGAGAATGCCTCGTTCGGCTATCTGGTGATAGATCTCCGTGATGGGGCTGATAGGGGTGTAGTTTGTGAACTTTCCCACTCTGGGTGGCCGGTTGATAGCGGTGGATTTGTAGTGCTCCTTCGGAGTATCTTTGGACGGTAGGTTACTTTGAGGTGCTGTATTGCCGTGTTGCCGTTTATTGGCTGTCGCGGCTTTGCTGACCTCTTCGTCGTTTATTTATTCCTTATCAAGGTTTTGGATTTCGTGCATAGTCCAGACTGGTTTAGTGGTGAGGTATTTTCGAAAGTCTTCATCGTGAGATGTTCCTGTGGGTCCTTCGTCTCATCGTACTTCATGTCGGTCGGCTTGTCAAAGCCTTTCGGTAGCTTAGCCTTTATGATTCTCTCAGTGAACGAGATGACTTTCATTGTCACGTGCTCACTCCTTGTCCGTTTGGAGTCCCGTTGGTGCCTTCTGTCTTCGTCATCACGTTGGCACTCCGGTTCCTGGGAAGCGCTACAATTTCGGCATTTTCTGTGGCACCGGTCGAGCGATCTTTTGTTCCTGATTTTTTGCCGTGATCGACTCCTGGAAGTTGCTTGACTTGCATATTCCGGTTGGTATCATTCTTTGGAAGTGACCCAGTCCTCTAGGGTTTGGACACTTTGGTAGAGATCTTGAATTATTTGAATTGCTTTCTTCCTTAGAATTCTAGAACGAGGAACAACTACTATTTTATCACTTAAAAATAATTCATTAAAATAATTAAAATGTTTCAGACTTTCAAATGCCAAATGGTGAGAAGGGTATTTTTTTAAAAAATAATATTTATACTACTT
>NC_029785.2:10577668-10578361 GCF_000816755.2 Arachis ipaensis
ATTGTATATATATTTTTTGTATATATTATTTTTATGGTATAAAAGCTTTTTTTTTTTTAACTCTTAACTATCACTTTTAATATTAAAAACAAACATAAACAAAACAGATATTGTCCTTAGAACTGTGTTCTTCCATTTTTAGTCGTCAAGAGATTATTTAAACGATAAAAGTACCTTGATAGGATGATGAAAAAAAGCCCAAAATAATGGTATGTATGTATTACTTTGTAATATTTCCTAACTTTCTTTCTTTCTTTTCGATCATCCTAGAAGATGAAAGGTATGTTTTCTCTTAGAAGATATGATTATTAATTATAACTTTAGAAGTGTTTTATAAACCTTTTTTTTGTTTTGTTTTCTCAGTTTATCATACCTATCATCTTCATGCATTGGTATACAGTTGGCATTAATCAATTAGTTGATGTTGAAATAGACAAGGTATGAACTTCTTGGCATTGTGAAATTTTAGATTTTGTAATTTCACAAAGGTTGTTTTAATAGAAATCTTTTCTACACCAATGAATTATTCATCACGAATGTGTGCTATTCAAAATGTACGTGTGTTGTGAGCGCCTGTTTTATTATAAGAGTTTTCGAGTCGTTCATGAGTTTTATTATTCATAGTTTTAAGTTTTAACTAATTTGATGGTTAATTTATATATATATAATATGGTTAAAATTTTGTTAACTTTT
>NC_029785.2:10578482-10581193 GCF_000816755.2 Arachis ipaensis
AATTCATAAAAGATTAGTCTTTTAAAGATTATCAATTAATTATATTTGTCTTTAATTTTTATCACTCTATCAACAATTTTCATTAAGATTAACAATTCGAAATGTTAACTAACAGCATATATATCGAAATATTTAATTAAATACAATATGTTTATAAAAATTTCTATTAATTTAGTTTCTTTTTTCGATTACTACATGTAATATAATTCTAATATAACATAGGATCTAAATTGATGGATTTTCATAAACATATTTAGTCAGCGTCTAATTATTGAATAGGTTAGTGTTATGTTTATTGTCAATTAACAATTCACATTATTAATTATTGACGGAAAGACAAACTAATTAATTTATAATTTTTAAAAGACTAATTTGATTGATACAATTTTTTAGAGATGAATTTAAAAAATAATTTATCTTTCAAAGACCAGTTAAACCATTACCCCAAAATTTTAAATTGGGTAAAGTATATTTTTTGTCCCTAAAGTTTGACAAAAGTTTCAAAAATACCCCTAAGTTTTATTTTGTTTCAATTTTGTCTCAAAAGTTTTTGATTTGCATCAAATATACCATTGACGGCTAATTTTTCAAAAAATTTAAGACTAATTCAACAACAATTTCATAAGAACAACCCTCAATACAAGCAAATCAAACATAATTTTCATGCATTATTATTAGATTGGTCTTAAATTTTTTTGAAAATTTAGTCGTCGATAGTATATTTGATGCAAATCGAAAATTTTTGGGACAAAATTAAAACAAAATAAAATTTAGGGATATTTTTAAAACTTTTACCAAACTTTAGGGACAAAAAGTATACTTTACCCTTTTAAATTTATACAATAAACTCTCGGTTGGCTGCCTTCTCTAATCTCATTTAGAAACTGTAAAAAAGAACTTTAAACACTACATTAATCACTTTAATTTTTCTTCCTCCTTCTCCAATGCTTTCTCTTTTAATTTCCTTCTGTTGGCAACTTGTAAACACACATAAGTGAATATATATCTGTCTCACACTAATTTTATATACACATTTTAGTTTATTACTTTGTTTATGGTATATGTCTTATTTTTCTATACTAATGTTATTGTTTTATTATTATTGTTATCGTAGATTAACAAGCCATATCGTCCTTTGGTATCTGGAAAAATTTCATACAAAACTGGAGTCATTATCTCTATATCATGTTTATTTATGGTACGCTATAATTGATTTATTACTTTTACCCCGGCATATCAATGCCTCTCATGTCTTCTAAATTAAATTTCAATTTCATTAACATGTGTTAATAACTTAATATAATTTCCGTTTCTTTTTTTAATTCTTGACAAATTATTTGTTAGTTACAGCTCTATTAAAGTATTATTCACTCTAATTCAAATTTATTTTATAAAAGCGTTCAACTTTATGTTATTTATTAACTCCTCAATTTTTTATTTTAATTACTAACTTGTACACTTCATGGCTAAATAAATTTAGGGTTTGATTAGGTGAATTTTTACGAAAAAATCTTTTTTTTTTAATTAATTTTTTTAAAAAAATTTTTAGAAAAATTAAAATATGTTTATATTTAAATATTTTATGTAAAAATATCTTTTTATCTAATAATTATGTTTGAGTATAAAAATAATTTTATGTTTAAATATTTTATTTAAAAATAATTTTTACTTTAATAATTATATTTGAATATTATAAAATATTTTTTATTTATTTATAATGTTAAAAATATATCTATTTTTAGTAAAAAAATTTAAAAAAAATATAAATTATAACTTTTTAAAAAAAATATTTTATTTATTTAATATTTTTATTTTTACTACTAACATTAAAAATAAAAAAAATTCTATTAACTTAGTAACATCCAAACAAACTTTTAATCGTGTTCAATTCCTTTAAAGTGGGAATAAACGAAAATCAATCATATATCAACCTTTTTTTTTCAATTTATTACAAATCCTACATGTTTAAATGATGTGGCTTTTAGAAAATTTAAATGAGAAAATTTATTAATATTCATGCATTAAAATATTTTTTTTAAAACTAATTTTTAGAATGAATTAGATTCGTTCTTATGATTTTTTTAGATTTTGAGAAGGGGGCTGAATTAGGATGGTTAATGTAACACCCTACCACACCAAGCTTTACGCTTAAGTCGTAAAACAGAGGTGATGTGGTATTACGACCTCTAAAATAAAATAAGTACATATAATAGCAGAAGAGTTATAATATGCTAGGAGCCTTGAAGGATAGGGAAAATAAAAATCGCGAGATAAAAGCGCAACGCTCAAGGAACGAGTTAACTTGCATGCTAAGAAAACTGTAACTGTCAAACATAAGATAACAGAAGTAGGAATAGAGTGCCAAAGATACAAAATAACAAGCTCCTAACTCAGCCTGCGAAGTCAAGACTGGCCGGAGAATATTTACACATATATACATACATATCCAAAACCCAAAAGTACATACACACAATCCTGCCTCTCCATAAACCTCTAAGAGGATCAAAAAGAATAAGTCATGCGGAGAAAAAGCTAAGTGCATATATATACATCATAGCATAACAAAATATCCCAGTAACCACTCCGCTTCAAGAGTCCAGACGCCTAACGAGATGCCTCTCGACCTGCATCTGAAAATTAACAACATAGTATGGAATGAGAACCGGAGGTTCGCAGTATGGTAAAGGTGCCACACACATAATATATAAGGT
>NC_029785.2:10584121-10591941 GCF_000816755.2 Arachis ipaensis
AATTCTCGTTTCGATGAGCTCTATCCTAATTTAATATAATATTCACATTTCTAATCTTCCTTATTAAAAATTAATTTATTGACTAATTATCTACTAATTTAACCAGGGTTTACAGTTAAGAATTTTACCTTTATTTGTTATAACCGCAATAAAATAGATTATGTAAAAAAAAAATTTATTTTATCTCATACCAAATTGTACAGGTCAAAGAAGAGAATAAAAATTAACACAGTCATGTATCTAAATTTAACTTCTATGTGTAATGAAACTTACATCTAATTTTATCACAACCATAATAGAATTGAATTATAATCATTAACTGATGACAATCTTCAATTCAAAGACAAAACAAAATTAAAGAAATAAAACTAGTTCTAACTCCAAAATAAATGAAGCTTAAAACCCAAGCTTTCATAATGCCAACACAAATCCTCAATCACACACGTCAAGATATAACACAATTACACAAACATGAATTCTAATACTAAGAATAAACTCTAAACCAGAATTCTTTATGCAAAAACACACAATACAAATGAAATTTACTTCATAACTTTTTTTTCCTAGTCTTTTGCAGAGAGAAAAATTCACCTTTAAAGGCTTCATTTTCTTTCTTGTGTAGATTATATTTAGAAAGAAGCTTGCTAAAATTTTCAATCATCATCAATAATTTCATAGAGTTCATTAATGGTAAGAACAAAATTGTTTACCTCCTCAACAGGTTGTTTGTCATTTGCCATTAGACAAATTTATTTCTCCTCTTCATCTGTTTTAGGTTTATTTTCTAAATCTTTCCATGATATCATTAGTATTTTCTTCTTTTCTCTTGTTTTCTTGTACTTCTTCACGAATAGATAGTTTACTTTAAAGTGTTCTAATTTTTTTTAGAGAAAATTACACTCCCCTCCCCTACGAGATGCTAAAATGACACTCCACTCCCCTCTATTTTATAAATGTACATTCCCCTCCCTTCTAACTTTTAAAAAACTTTTTCTTTAATCCATTTTAAACTTCTTGTGTTAACTAATGTTAACTTTATCTATTTTTAAAAAAAAATAAATTATTTCTAAAAAAATACTCATTAGTAAAAATTTTATTTTTTATCATTAAATTTTACTTACCAAAATATCTTTTAATAAATTATTCTTTTATTGATTAAATTGTATTTTTTAAAAAATTTAATAATTATATAATTTTTTTCTAAAATACCCTTCAATAATTTTTTAATTATTAAATTATAATTTTACCAAAATTTTTGTTAACAATTTTTTTATATTTTACTATTAATTTTTCGATATCTATATATATTATTTTAACATTAAATAAAAAAATTTAGTAAAATTATTTTTCAATATCAATATATATTAATTTTTATATATATTAACAGTGGTAAGATTTTTTTTTTATTTAATGTTAAAATAATATATATTAATATCAAAAAATTAATAGTAAAATATAAAAATAATTGTTAACAAAAATTTTGGTAAAATCACAATTTAATAATTAAAAAATTATTGAAGGGTAGGAATCTTAAAAAAAAGTAATTTAATTATTAATTTTTTTAAAAGTATTTTAATAAAAATACAATTTAATCAATAAAAAATAATTTATTAAAAGGGTATTTTAGTAAGCAAAAATTAATAATAAAAAATAAAAGTTTTGCTAATGGATATTTTTTCAAAAAAAAATATTTTTCTTAAAAAATAGATAGGTTTAATATTAGTTAACACAAAAAATTTAAAATGGATTAAAGAGGAGGCTTTTTAAAAGTTAGAAGGAAGGAGAATGTACATTTATAAAATAGAAGGGAGGGGAGTGTCATTTTAACATCTCGTAGGAGAGGGGAGTGAAATTTTCTCATTTTTTTACAATAATGACAGATTACTTGGTTCAACTATGTTTTATCTTTTCTAAATTAACCATATTTTTTGTCTTTATTTCATAAATATTCTCAATCTCTTTACAAAGTTGAATCTGATCATCTTTGAACATGTTGTCTTCTGTCTCTTCATTTTTGGTTTCAATTTTGGACTTCAGGTGTAACACACTAACACCCTTGGTATTGGAATGTTACACTTTCGGCTGTGCCACTCTGATAGCGAGGAGATTATGACGACTTCCATATATTTAATAATAAAATAGGAGCTTTAACTCGAAACTGTATCGAATTTTTCTTTGAAAACCAGAAATACTTTTTCATTTATACACACGTACATACAAATTAATCACAACACTTCACATGTACATATATAGATACAAAGATTCTTTATACAAGTAGCTTACAAATATTACATAATACATACATACATATCAATACAATCACGACTCCTATCCTTTTTATAAAAATATAACAGTAATTACGAGAGAAAACAATAATTAAGATATTATAAATAGATACAGTACAATTGAAAATTCAATAAAATCTTCGTTAACTTTTTCATCTATTTCCTGAAAAGATACAGCTGTAGGGGGTGAGAACTAAACCACACGGTCTCACCAGAAGAGTTTAAGAATTGTTATAGAAGGATATATGTATATAATCAAAATCCTTTTAGCAGTAGTGATCATTGCTCGTCTTATAAATTCTTTCTTTAATTCAATTTATTTAAATTCTTAATTCCATCCAATTCTTTACTCATTCATTCACCAAACCTCAATCTCTATTTCCATGTCATGTGATTATCCGTTCAAAACAAAAAATAATCAAATCACACCACCACAAGTCAAAATAGATATCAATTTTCACCAAACTTATTGAGACATATACTTTATCCAATCACGACCTTCGACTCGACATATAATCAATTCACTTACAAGCTACCACACTCCACCATAATTCGAACCAATAAGTCACAAACACAGACAATCAAACAAACAATTAAACAATCACACATAAAAAATAATTATAATAAATAGTACAATTAATAGTTAATAAAATATCAATTAGGTAAACCAAAATAATTATACACACCTAAACAATTATAATAAATGCAGTATGACATGTCTATTCTTTTAATGGACAAATTAGAGAAAGAAATAAAAATTTTTACAGCCATATATTTTAGTTCAATATCTAAAAGTAATAAAATCTACGTTTAGTCTCCACTATAATAATGTTAAAATTTTACTATAATCATCAATTGATTACAATCATTAACTCAAAAGCAAAACAAAAGAATCAAAATTAATTTCAACACCAAAACAAATAATGAACCTTAAAACCAAGCTTCTAGAATGCTAACTTGACTTAAATCTTGAGTCACAAATGCCAGGGCTAAACTCAAACCTGAATTCTAATGTCAAGAATGAACTCTAAACCAATGCACTTTCCATCAAGACACAAAGATACAAATAAAATTTATTTTATGACTTTTTTTCTTAATCTCTTACCTTTTTTTTCTTATGACTTTTGTTGATTTCTCTTTTAATACTATGACTTTTTTCTTTATAGAAATAAGAAAGAAGAAAACTGAATAATCCTAAGACTAGACTCAATGATATTTACAGAATTTTTAGAACTCTTAGAATGAAAATTTGGTCTGCAATATAAACTTAAATATGAAGAGAAATATTGTCACTAAGCTGTGTTTGTTTATAAATATGGGACATTGAAGTAGGAATTAAGATATCTAAAATTATCTTTGACAAATGAGTTACAGACAAAAATATTATATATAGAGATACTAAATTAGTGTATTTTGTATTCTTCCTAATAAAAAGTACATAACGTCACTAACAAAAGACATAACTGATTCTATATTTTTTCTTTCATTATTGTTATCAATTTTTTACAATTATATTTTTTATTATTGTATTTTTTTCTAAATTTTGTGTATGAAAAAAATAAAAGCAAATTGAACTTTCATAATTTATTCTAATTTAACACCAAACAAAATACAATGCAAAAACACTAATTTTTATGACTTATCTTTTGTGTTTTATTCCTAGTGTCTTGTCTTGTCTTGTCATGTTCTTAGAATCAAACGCAGCCTAACTAATGGGGGTGGCAAAGCAGGTAGCCCGCCGCCTCCCCTCGCCACAAATAATGGGGTAGGCTGACCCATCCTGCTATATAAAGTGAGTTCAAAATGCTAGCCTGCTCCATTTTATGACGGGTTGGCAAGTTAACTAGCTTAATTTTTTTAAATAATTAATTAAAATTAAAAAAAAATAATTTAAAAATTAAATACAAATAAAAAATAGTCAAATTACAATATAATTTTTTTATTATATAATTACTCTTTTCTTTAATAAAAGATGTAATAACATTTGGTCTTGTCCCGCTAAAATTCTAGCTTGACCTGTTCTTTTGGCGGGTTTGACGGATTGACTCGACAAATTCCACCGGATTTACTGTCATTATTAATAGATGATATAACTTTCCTAGTTGTTTTTCCCTTTTTCTTCTTTATAATTCTAAGTCTTTTTCATTTCTACTTAGGTCAACTGTAGGATCATCACATTAATTGTCCTTGTCTCCTTTGTTTTTGTCAAGTGAGCCGCTAGAATTTGCTCAATTTCCTTTCTCATAATTGATACCATGAATTTCTCCAAATCTGTTCTTTCCCTTCAGTCAAAATACAATCGGGATCACTCTAATATCACCTCCATTCATTGTGATCTCTTGGACATTCGCCTTGTCTATGAGTTTGATACCTATCACTCTTAACATACATATTACTATATTAGACACAGAAAAAATATGTTAACTATATTTAAATGACCCAATAATTATATTTATCATAAAAAAAATAACATAAATAATCTTAACTCAACACATTTAAATTTAAAGGTTTTTAATGACTTAAAAAAAAAGAGTTGAATTTAAACTGTCTTTTTAATTTTTAAACTTAGACATTAAAATAAATTTAAAAGCAAATCACAGTTAAATTTGGTTTAACAATTATGTAAAAAATAAAATAATGTTGTCTCATATCAAAGGGAATAAAAAGAGTAGAGAAGAGAAGCTTGCACCACCTGATTTAATCATTTTGTGCAATGTGACCTACATTCAGTCTCGACCACAATTATGGTTGAATTTTCACTATCTTTTTCAAAGATTACAAACACCAATTTCTTATGATTCTTCCTAATCCTATCAAGGAACTCACGAACTTCTAACCAAGCTTGTTTCGGCTATGCTCTCTAATCTAGACTCTCAACACTAAGTACTCACCTAACTTAATAAAAAAAACCTCTCAAGATCATGACACAAAACAGAAAATACATTAAAAGAGATCGATATATTTAATAGCTTTTTCTCCAAGTTCTACTCTCTTTACTTTTTCTCTTACATGACTTTTTTAAATACCTCACCTAATATATTTTACCATAAGGAATCAAAAAAGATAACAGATCAAGAAAAATGTTCAATATAACATCACGAAAGAGGAGATAGAGATAATTTAAAAGCTCTGAAAAATTCGAATTTTCATTCTCACTCAATAGTCTTCAATTTCTGGCGATTACACTCTTTTGTACAAGGATAATGCTTCCAAAAGTTAAAGTTGTTCTTAGTGACAAAATTCTGCACCGTACCACAAGAACAAGATCATGGTTGTCTTGTTCCTTCAAAATCAAAACGCAACAGCAGTGGTTTTGCACAAATGGCATCAGAGGCGTTTTGCAAGATGCAGAGATGGTGGATAAGCAAGTATGGCACGGACATAGGTGATAGTGACAGAGGATCATGGTTAGTTGTGCACTGTGATATAGATATAGCTAGGGTTCTTTGGCTTGTACTGCTAGCATCAGCACCATTGATTTTTTAACTTTAGCTATAAGAAATATCCTTTTTCCTCCATCCATTTGACGAAGAGAAACACATTTTTCATTTTTTTTTTGTCAAGTGGATTGGACAACCCAATCCTAAGCATAGTAGCTAGAATCTCGATTTAACTCTTAAAATCTTCCGATATTACGATTTTAAATGAGTTTATCAATTTTACGAAATTTGTACTAAATCTGACGATTTTACGATTTAAATCTTGTTAAGATCTTACGTTTTACGTTTTTTATTTATTTTTTCGATTTCACGTAAAATCTCGATTTTCTCTACCTTGATCCTAAGTATCACAACACACTCACACAACACACATAAGAGTTCATATTCAATACTTGATGCACTCACCAAAATTTAAATCCAAGTGCAGTATATTAAGAGACATATGATTTAACAAGTTGAGTTAGGCTTCAGCTGCCTAGAAACACATTTTTCTTCTTTACATTTTTTTCTATCCGAACTGGATTTTACCGGTGAGATGAGCCTTGTTGTGTGTCTTTGTTGAACAAAAAGGCATCAACTCTCATCTCAATTCTTTGTACACACAAGACCACCTGAAAATGCTTGGCTCATTTTTGTCAACATCAATACTACTATGGGCCTGTACCAATAAAATATTTATCAAACCAACTTTAGACTATTAGTCCAATTAAATATCTATGTTTGCAATCAACTTGAGTTGGTCAAATGGTCAGCTCACTCGTTTGTTTAAATAAGTGTCAAGGATTTGAATCTCGTTTTGTATATGTAGCAACCCATTGACTAGTGGTAGACCCTTAAATGGAGCTCAAATTCGCGACAGATTAATTTTTAACCTGTCGAATTGGCCAGCAGTATCATGGACAAAAAAAATTATTGTTTCCAAACTCAACAAAATCTAATAAAATTTACAACATTTTATATATTATTTAGCTACACTTTTTAGCTTTTTAGCAAAATGCATTGTGTATTTCAGTTGTCAAGCTGCAACGGGTAGCATTCACTACAATATTGTTGGATCAAAATTTCGTTTGTTTTAGTGATTTGGCAAAAATATCTGCACTCTAATTATAAGACATATAAAGCAACCAATTTGTAAGTGTAAAAAACTAACAATTTTGTTGATGAGAAATATTAGGGACCAACCCTTTTAATCAAATTTTAGTCAATATTTTAGACTAATACTTTATTTTTATACTATTAGATTTTAAAATTTAATCTTTAAAGTTTAAAATTTAAAATTTAAAATTCAGTCTTTAATATTTTGAACTAATCAAATATTAATAAAAATAATATAGCATTTTTTTTAACATGAGAAACAAGAGATATTTAAAGATAATTATAGTTAACAAATAGAAAATGTGGCTTATCCTTTATATATGTTTTTCGCCTTTGTTTTTTTTCCTACAGGGTTTTGGACTTGGGTGGATAACAAAATCAAAGCCATTGCTTTGGTGTCTCGTTATGTATTTTGTGGCAATGACAGGTTATTCAATTAATGTAAGTTCATTATATTCATCGAAATAAAAAAACGTTATGAGGATTTAAAGGTATCGCCTCACATACACTACTTTTTAATGTTCTCATATATGTAATATTAATTTTATGGTGAATACATTATTATTAATATAACTATGTTACATCTAAAAATTTTCAGTTGCCACTTTTAAGATGGAAGAAATTTACAATTCCTACACTATTGTCAACTGTACCACCTATGCTAATAGCAAATAACATTGCACCTTTTCTTCATATGAAGGTATTACTTTACATAATTATACTCTCTTTACATTGCAACTAGCATTTTAGAGATAATTAAAAGGAAGCAATAATGAATCAAGCGTAGACATTTTTAAGTTAACAATAGTATAATCAATTTTCAATATAGCAAATTGGAGTTCAAAGAAGTCTAAGATTTTTTTTTTGTTCAAATGTAATGCTTGATTCTAGATCTATGTTCTCGAGAAGACAACTATATTTCCAAGATCAATAGTCTTTACCATTGTGGTCATGAGCTTTTACTATTTAGTCATCATGTTGTTTAAGGTAAGAAACTTAT
>NC_029785.2:10592017-10592320 GCF_000816755.2 Arachis ipaensis
ACTAATAGGACTTTTGCTTTAATTTCCTGTCCTAATAAATAATAATTTGTGGGATAAAATAGGACATACCTGACATTGAAGGAGACACAGCTGCAGGTTTACAAAATTTGTCCATACGCTTAGGTCCAAAGCGGGTATTTCTAATCTCTTGGAATATCTCATGATTATGTTATACAAATTTAATTTTGATGTAATCTCAAAATAAAAGTAATTTTTAGGGATAAGTATTGTTTTGGTCCTTAACGTTGAGGGTCAGAATCGAAACTGTCTCCGATTTAATTTTTGATCTAGAATCATCCTTAA
>NC_029785.2:10592325-10593943 GCF_000816755.2 Arachis ipaensis
CCGCCGCCGCCGCCGCCGCCGTCTCGTCGTCCTCGGGAGACAACGCCGCTGAGCCGTCGCCGTCGATTCGACCACGCCGCTGCTCCGGTGGTTCTGCTTCTTCTTCTGAATCTGCTTCCTCCTTCTTCTTCATCTGCTTCTTCTTTGATCTCTGCTTTCTGTTTCTGAGCTTCTGCTTGAGTTTCTTCTGCTACTTCTTCTTCTTCTTTTGCATTGTCTTCACATATAATACCTTTCTCCAATTTTGAAGACTTGTTTGTGATGGTTTTTGTTGCTGGTGTTGATACCAATGATGTTTTGGTTTTAGATGGGCATAGTTCTTTCATATGTCCCTTAAGGGCCACGCAGTTTACATTGTGATTCAGGCAAAAATGGCACTTGTGCACTACATCGTTTTGACTGTGTTTATGCTTGCCTCAGTGCTTTGATCTATTCTTCCCAATTTGCACAGTTGAATTGAAGCCAGGTTGAAGAACAATAAACATCGTTTCTACATCGTTTCTTGTATGCATTTTTTAGCATTTTAACTATTGTATATTTTGTATTAGCTTTCTGCACTTGGATGCTATGTCAAATCCTGCAGAAGAACTTATCATGCTCCTTGTGCAATGGATGTTTCAAATGCTCTTTGATTTTATTTCTGATTAAAAGCAAGAAAGCAAAAACAGAAGAAGAATCGGAAAGCAAAAAGTAGAAGCAGCAGAAGCAAAAATTAAAAATCACCGCCGCCGTTCCCCTTCCGCTGTTCCCCTTCCTCCTTCCCCCTTCCCCCTCTCCTTTTTTCCTTCTCCCCTGCCCCTCGTCCTTTCCCTTTTCCCTTCTCCCTTCTCTCCTGCCCCTCCCGTGTTTTTTTTTTTAATTTTATAATGTTTTTATTAATAAGGGTAATTTAGTAATAAAGTAAAAAATTTTATTAAAAAGGACAATTTTAATATGAAAAAAATGTTAAAGATGATTTTAAATCCAAAATTACAATGAGGACGGTTTCGATTCGGACCCTCAACGTCAGGGACCAAAACAATACTTATCCCTAATTTTTATATGTATATTCAGTCATGTAATACAACATTAGTAAAATAACTATTTTTAACATTGATTACGTAAATAATTATCTAATAAACAAATATAATTAAATGATTATAAAATATTTTATACTATTAGTGTATTAAAATTAAACTCTATATCATACTATCATATTTCTAAATTCCTTTTTTATCAATCTTGTTTTAGGTATTCTGGTTGTGTGTTTTACTTCTTGAAATGGGTTATGGAATTGCCATTATCATGGGAGCAACATCTTCCTTCTTATGGAGTAAAATTGTTACGGTAATGTTCTATTCACTTGCTTAACTTATAATTCTGGAGTTCTAATATTCATTTTTCTTTTGAGGTTTATTATTATTATTGTTGTTGCTTTTTTCTTGGAACATAGATTATTGTAATTTTATTCCAATAACTAGAAGTTTAGTTAATGTTGATAATAAGTAAACTTTCATTTTCTTTATTTATTTTATCCACTTTCGATCAACCTTAAAATTTCATATTTTTTTTTCTCATGATTTCAAAATTATCTCCTTAAAGGCTAATGCTTTATTTTCAATTACAATACTAGATATAG
>NC_029785.2:10594016-10611534 GCF_000816755.2 Arachis ipaensis
ACTAATTTTGGAACAAAATGAAATATTTGGGATTAAATAAGACGAAATAAAATATTTGAGATAAAAATAAAATATATATTTCAAACGTTAAGAACTAAAACAGTATTTTATTCTTTATATTTAGTGGCTACTTGAAGTAGAAATTTCAAGAAAAATATTTTATTTTATAATACCTTATAAATAAATAAACTACTCTATGTTAGCTTAAGTGGCCTTCCTCAATCCCCTAATTTTGCTAATTAAATAATAAGATTTCAATTCTTTTTGTTAGTATATTCGGATTTTTTTTATTTAAATTAAATAAATATAATACTTGCAAAAATACATTTAACGTAAAAAAAAATTACAAATATGCATACGGGTTACATATTTTGGATATAGAGACAAAAAATGCGTTAAACCCACAAATTGAAAATTATGTATTCGGGATATACTAAGGGAAAAAAAACAAAAATTGGGTGCACCTAAAATATGATACAACTATACAGTTGTGTATAAATCGGGTGCATTGTAACTAAAATATAGCCAAAATCGAATCCGAGTCACTGTATCCGAGATACGTGTATAAATATATAGGATTTTTTGTATCCTAGATAAGTACATACAAAAAAAGTTCTATATAAGTAGATTCTTGGCTTAACCATTTATCACACTAAATTCATCTTAATTCTATCAATTCCTCCTCTTCTTATTTCTCATACAAATGACTAGTAATAATTTTTGTGTGTGTGGTAGTTTATTCTAATGGGATCATTAGAAACGGTGAAAAGGGAGTGATATTTGAGTGCAATTCAACTGATCTAATGTTGCACACTTGTCGTGTTGATTCTCTAGCTAGATGCGTTTAAGCTGGTCATCTTGAGCAACATAAGGGCCATTGGTTCAAAGGAATTTCGCATAGAAACATATAGATTCCTATCACCACTGTCTGGTGGCGGTTTCATTAATAAGACGTTTTGGGTTGAAGCCTATAAACACGTTAGTATAATGTCTGATGATATGGAGTGGTATGATGAGGTTTATAACATAGGTGTTTGTTCTGGGTTGTCTTCTGCAACACTCGAAGCAGTTCCGGTAGTGGCGAGGCTGATTCACTGCGCTGATCCTCGAGATAATATTGACGTAGACTTGAGTTTGATTTGAATTATGTGGCCGAAACTGGGTCGTCCAATGAGAGTGAGTCCTTTGGAGAGTATGAGTCGGAGACTCCAACTTGTGGGGGTGCTTGGTTTCTTCTTCCCCCCTCCCCCTATTAGCCATTCCACAATTATCAAAAGTTTCAAGCCATTATCACACTCTTAATTTGGATGTGATGCAACTAGAGAACTCTTTCAATCTTGACAACAACAAAGATTACAACACGGATGATGGGGTGAAATTTCAAGTGGACTACAGATTTAGGAGTAGAGATGCTATACTAATGGCAATGAAGAATTACAGTATTCGAAGAAACGCTGAATACATGATTTTAGAGTCGGATAGACTGAAATACCATTTTCGATGCAAGGAATTCTCTGCTAGGTGTCTATGGAGTCTTCGTGTAGCACTACGACAAAATCTAAACTACTAGTAAATATTGTATTTTACTATTTGTAAGCAACCGGCAATGTCCGTTGTATCACGCCAGGTGGCGCTGCACAATGAATGATATGTGTGCGACAACAATGGAGAGCCCCAAGACAATCGTCTAGAAGCATCAAAGTCCTCCAGGAAGGGCAACCATTTGAGGGGGACAAGGTTGGCCGTTTTGTCCGTAAACAAATAACTCCCAATCAACATAAGTAGGTAACATCGGACATACTGACAGAGGGTAGTTGCATCAGCCAAGTCATCCTTTGCCCAAAAACCTATTTCCTGTCCTCTGGCAGGGGTGGTGGCCTATTATCGAGCAAGTCTTCAATCTACTGCCATGTTGAGTACCGGTAGAACTGCTAAAAATCTCTAGTGCAGCTACCTATCAGGTCACTTTTCGTGTGCAAACTAAGATGGTATGTCACATCCTGGAGTGTGATAGTGACCTCTCCCCAAGGCAGATAAAAAGTATGAGTTTTCAGTTTTCACCGCTCCATAAAGTATCGTCGAAGATAAAATTCTTTAGCTTTTCTACATGTCCGAGCGCTGCCTCTCGGATATTCGGTAGTAGCATGTCAGACAGTAGGATACCCAATGTCATCCAACATGATAAGAGCAACCAAAGTGCCTGTATAAATACCATTTTTTAGTCATTTGAAACTTATCGCATATTTCGCATAATTAATTAGTTTCTTTACAACAAATTAGTTAAGAATATAATTTAATTAAATTTAACCAAACTAATTAAATTATTTAATGTGAATTCTCATTATTCATTATACATAACGGAATATATATTATTTAGTTAAAACTAACTATAAAATAATTCAATTATTTAACAATAACCTAACACCATAAAGATTTATGATTAAAAATTATTTCATATATAATTAATCAATTTAGCATGTTCTGCTCTTTTAACACATCTCATCTAAGTAAATTATCATATCAACTAATTATTATTGAACTCAAAAATGTTAAAATAACAAATAATTAATTAAAATAAGGTAAACTAATATGTTACTATTTTACTATATTTTCTGACGATTTAAATTCAACTAGAAGAAATTACACAACTCAAAATACTATAATATATCAACTAATTAAATATTTAAATAAGAGATAGATGAACTAACTTCAAAATTCAGTGTCCTAACTACATGTTATGTTGCATTTAGCTGTTAATATTCTGGTATCGTCGTTGAGCCATCTATGTTTTTCAAACTTTTGAAACTAAAAAAAAAAAAATCAAATGAACAATCACATCTCGGCTAGTCCCACTTTTATAGCCAACGCAAGCATCTCGGGTACACAGTCCAAAATCACACTATGCATGTATCCAGGCTAGGGGTGTGCATGGGCCGGGTGAAACCAGGTTTGATGTGATCCAGATCCGGCCCGAAATATATACCGGGTCTATTTGTTAGACCCGAACCCGACCCTAGACCCGATGAAACCTATACACTTTCGAGCCACGATTATACCGGGTAAAAACCGGGTGAAAACCGGGCCGTTAACATTATATTATCTTGATACCTTCTTGTAAGTTAGCATGTAAAAATATCCAAATTTCCAAAATTCGAACCATTATTTGACATGGTAAAATTTACTTAGAAAAATATAATAAGAAGTAACCCTTCTCTAAAATTAAAGTATAACCATAATCAATACTAATATTGCCTAATAACACCAAATATTTAAATCAATACAAATAACATAAAATTATGCATTAGTCTAAAGTCTTATGCATTTTAAACATAAAACATTAATTTATAGTCTTATATATAATGACTAATAACACAAAATATTAAAGTTTACAATACTTAAATTTCACATAATAATAGCCATCATCCATCACTAATAACACAAAATATTAATTGTGTATGATGACCGGGCCACCGGGCCGATTTCGGGTGACCCGAGCTATGGCCCGGACCCGACCCGAAATAATGACCGGGTCAACTTTTGAGACCCATACCCGACCCTAAACCCGATGAAATCACATCAAATTAGCCCCTAAAGTGCTCGGGACCGGACCGGGTCTTCGGGCCGGGCCGGGCCATGCACACCCCTAATCCAGGCCATGTGACTTATCCTGGTGCAGCTGCGATATGGAGCAACGCGCCCATTACTTATTTTGGGTACTACGTAATCAGGATGCGCATTTTATGCGATTTTACCCTATATATCCGAAATATGACACCGTGTCTATTTTCATAATAACTGCAGCATTTAGAATTATAGACCTTTCAATTTGAAAGATAGTATCAAAGTATTGATTTGAAATAATTTAGACCACTTTATAATTTTTTATCAATTTATTTAAGAATTAAATACGATTTTAATCCCTATGGTATAAGTCGAAAATTGTTTTCGTTCCCAACCTTTTTTTATATACAAAATGGTTCTTAAGGTTTTAACTTGATTTTAAAATTATTCATAAGATTTAACTTGATTTTAAAATTTTGGCAATGGAAACGGAGGCAGAGGTGAATCATGAATAGCTTCTTCTTCTTCTTCTTTCTCTTATTTTCTTTTTTTATTTTATTTTATAATTTTTTTGTTATGGGTAATTTGGTCCAAAATTTTAAGATTTAAGTAAAAAAGACAATTTTAAAATTTGGTTTTAAACCATAGAAACGATTTGTATAAAAAAAAAGTTAAAAATTTTCAACCTATATTTTAAAAACCAAAATCGTACTTAATCTTTCGTTTAAATGAAATAAGGAGTTTAAGACACTAGTTTAGTAACCAGTTTTTTTCCCATGCATGTACTTTATATGTACCTCCGTATAATCAAGTTTACTAATATCAAGTGAAAGTAGGATTATTTCATTATTATAACAGTTTTGATTGTATTGTATCATTCAATTTTGTTAGGTGATAGCACATGGCATCATGGCTTTGATCTTTTGGTACCGTGCTAATTCGGTAGATTTAAAGAGCAAAGATGCTTCCCAATCCTTTTATATGTTTATCTTTAAGGTATGCAATTACTACTCTACACTATAAAGTGATATGAAAAATTAGTTTTCTAGGTGAAGCCAAAATATTTCATGATGAAATTTATATGATGAGTTCACCCTGTATTTTTAATACATTAATATTTACAAGATAATAAGATCCTTTTATGTAACCACTCAATCAATTACTTTATTATGTGATTGATGATACTATCCAAAAGAGAACTATGATGCCATTGAAAAGTCAATGTTGGCCAAAGTTATGAATGCTTGTGAATATAAGTTACGTTATTGCTAATAATTCACATATTTCATTTTATTTTATTTGTTCAGCTTCTTTGTGTGGAGAACATCCTTATACTTCTCGTGAGATGAAGATGCAGATGAATTATTCATATAATAAATAGTGCAAACTTTTCTGCTACATATCGTGGTTCAATAAATAATTTTGTAGATATATAGTTATTCAGGTTGATTATATATTTTTATATATATAAACTTGTTAGTAATTATTGTTTTTCGTCAACAACTTTGCTTTAATATCAAATGGAAAATATTTGGATGTATGTTTTACGATTTTGAATAGGAAAACTTCCATCACACATATGCATAAATAACGGAAAAACATCTAAGGACAAAATTCCAAAAATTCATTGCATGAAACTAGCTTTTCAATCAAGAACAAGTACATTTATAATGTGAACTTGAAAAATACTATATAATCATATGGAGTCATGAATTATCAAGAGAGGCACAATTACTAATATATTAAGTAGAAAATAATTGTAAGGACAGAAATCTTTAATATCAATAGAGATCAGATACAATGGAAATTAAAAGTTTCATTGAAAAGTATTAATAAGGGTTAAGTATGATTTTAGTCCTTAAGGTAGGGGCTAAAAATTTTTTTATAGTTTATGCTCCACCAATTATGTTGAACTTGTTTTGACTTTTAAAAAAAAAGGTAGGGGTTAAAAATTTTTTTTGTCCCCAATCTTTTTTTACTTATAAAATTGTCTCTAAAGTTTAATTTAGTTTTAAAATTGGGACTAAAATATCTCTTCACCTTCTTCCCCAAAATCAAGCAGAAGAACCAGAACCAGAACCAAAATTAAAACCAAAACCAAAACCAAAACCAGAAGCAACAACAATGAAACAATGTAATAAATATTAAAAAAAATGGATAATGAATCAACAAATCTATATAATAAAACAATAAAACAATGTAATCAAGCAGAAACAGAAGCAACCAGAAGCAATAATATAAAAGAATCATAATAAAAAATCAACAACATAATAGAAGTAGAAGAAGAATGGAATCAGAATCAACAACATAATAGAAGCAGAAGCGCCTTTTTCTACCCTCTTCACCACCAACCACCCTCACCCACCGAAGCGTTCCCCCCTGTCCGAACCCTATAGTTCCACCAACCAGTCCCGGTCACCACCTCCGTCCACGCCGCCGGCGAGCCACCCAAACCACCCTCCTTTCTCTTTTCTTCTTCCTCTCCTCTTTTCTTCTTCCTCTCCTCTGTTCACTGTCCCATGGCCGATCCGCCATCACAGTGTTGCCACCCTTTTCTTCTTCTCTTTTCGCGCTACCCTAGCGCCACCACCCTCACAGCGTGAAGCCTTCTTCTCCTCCCTCGGCTCACTTCCAGTTCGTGCCATCTTCTTTGAGCTCCACCATCACTGTCAGCCTCTCCTCCACCTACCATCATAAAACCACCGAAGCCTTCTCCTGTTCTGGCCTCGAACCAGAACCCACCGCTATCGAGCACCTCCGCCGAGCCCAGAGGAGCAATGACGAGATCCAGCGACCGAACGACGACGAGCTGCGACGGCAGCAAGGAGCAGCAGTGGTAGATTCCCTTCTCCTTCTCTTCTCCACCTTCCCTTTTCCCTCTTCTTTCCTGAAAAGTGAAACCCTCTAGCGTGATTCTCTTTCTCTGTTTCTTTTAAAATTTTAGTCAAAAGGACGATTTTAAAACTAAATTAAATCTTAGAGACGATTTTGTAAGCAAAAAAAAAAAATTGGAAACGAAAAAAATTTTCAACCCCTATCTTAAGGACCAAAATCGTACTTAACCCTATTAACTATATATTCAAGTGTGTAGCTCAAAATTTTTTGTTAGTATGGTGTAATCAGTAAGTTTGTGCACTATCTATTCTTTAAAGAAGAATTTTGTGAATTTGAGCTTTATTTGTGGATTTGTGCAACATCTGAATTTTCAATGGCTTAATTCTTAATTCCTTGATCAACTTATAGCAGCAATGAAAAATACTACATATCAAATTATAAATCTAGACAGAACTAAAATAGTTCAAAAATTTATGAGAAAGAGGGTTAAATCGCCATTTTGAATATTTTTTTATAAAATAAAAACAAACCTAAAAAAAAGTTTATCAAGCCGTTGGCTTACGAGCAATAGAAATTATATGTTAGAGTTGAATTTAGAAAAATTTTAAATTCTTTTGTAGATAAAATAGATATTGGAGGCCTATTAAAATAAATATAAAATTAGTAAATTAAAAAAATGAGTTAAAAGAAGATGTATAATAGGTGACTTCTCTGATGGCACAGCATAGGGTGGTTTACCATGGCTAAGTTTTGACCTGCAAATGGTATCTTTATGTTACAACCCAGTCCAGCTGGGTGCAATTGCCGCCCGGTCCGCGGGTAAACCGATCCGCATGACCGGGTCGACGTGCAACCCGCCCGGTCCACAATTCGGACACGCATCCTGATTGACAGCTGCATGACAGCTGTGGGGAGCGAAGCTTCTTGGAAGGAGGCCTCCCCTCGTGGGGCCTGTCCTACTGACAAGGTATATAAGGGGAGGGTCCGACCCCTCCCCCAAGGTACGTCACCATCACTTTCTCTCTTCACCACCTGTGCTCTAGACTGACTTGATCGTCGGAGTGTCTTTGCAGGTGGCACCCCCTTCACTCGTGAAGAACTTGGGAAGCCGGCTGCTCGCGCTGCTCACTTCCAGGACCTTAGACTGAAGCAGGGACTCACCTTCACACCCAACCAGTTACCCCGAACCGTCTGGTACCCGACCTACCGAACATTGGCGCCATCTGTGGGGACCTGCTTCTATGGACTTTGTTTTGGTTTCTGGTGGGGCTGACGGCAGAGCCGGGCCCCGCGAGGAGAAAACGGATCCCCGAGGTAGTGGAGTAGCTGCCGGAGCTCCCACTCGACAGGGTCCCGGATCTCCCCTGCGACACCCAGAGGGGCGACCCTTTGGAGGAACAGGCAGTGACAGCGCCATGATAATACAAGAGCTGCGCCACAGGGTGCAGAACTTGGAGCGAGAAGTAGCCAACCGTGAAAGTCGTCAAAGCCAGGAAAGCAGGGAGGCGCCAAGAAGACAATGAGACCCCTTGGTCTACACCCGATCACCAACAAGAGACACCAAAGACGAAGACTGGGAAAGCGACAGAGAACGAATAAGACACCACACCTTACTACCAAGCCCGTCTGGATGATGTAGGAAATTTAGAACGTAGCCAGGGAATATATTAATGATGAAGAAGTAAGTTAGGTTGTGGCGGCCAATAAACGGCAGCCCACATACTCTAATGCCCGCCCATCCAGTGGCGGAGAAAGGTCTAAGGAACACTCCAGAGACGGAGGATTGGCCAAGACTTTCAAACCCTTTCCCCGTGTTGGGAAGTTCACTAACTACATCCCCCTAGCGGCTCCAATCGTCGAGGTCTATCAACAGATCACTGACAAAGGCATCTTGTCGAAGCCCCGACAACTCAAGGACAGGACGGGAGGAAACAAGAACCTCTATTGTGATTATCACAAGGGTTATGACCACAAGACCCAAGACTGTTTTGATCTGAAAGACGCCCTGGAGCAGGCCATTCGAGAAGGAAAGTTGGCCGAGTTCTCTCACCTAATAAGGGAACTAAGGAGGAGGGACCGATCAACAGAGGACAAAAGCCGTGCCGTAAGGCGAAGACGGGAACCCGAGGAGGACGCCGAGCGGGGCCTCACCGTGGTAAATGTGGTGATTGGAAGGGATGTCCCCCCCAGATCGAAATCGGCCAGCAAAAATGACGCCAAGGTCCTAGCTATGTCCTTTGGCCCCGCGCCGACCTCCCGAAGGGTACCCTCGATATCTTTCGGTCCCGAGGATCAGTGGTTCGATGAGGTTGTAGAGAATCCGCCGATGGTGATCACGGCCAGGGTGGGAACCGGCCTAGTAAAGCGGATCTTGGTAGACACAGGGGCTGACTCCAATATCATATTCCGTAATGTATTTGATGCCCTGGGCCTGCGGGATACCGACCTGAAAGGCCACCAACACGGCGTGGTAGGCCTAGGCGACAACTTCATCAAGCCAGACAACGTAATTTCTCTCCCGGTCTCCATTGGCAGAGGTAGGGGGAAGAGGTCGCTAATGGCGGAGTTCGTTGTCTTAATGGATTCCACGGCCTACAACCTCATCCTGGGGAGGAAGACCATCAACGAGTTTGGAGCGGTGATCTGCACTAAGCTATTGCTAATGAAGTTTGTTGCTGATGATGGATCACTGGGGACCATCAGGGGAGACCTGGAGACGGTGGTCACATGCGACAACACTAGCCTCTCCCTGAGAAAGAAGTCAAAAGAAGCATCGGGCATTTTTCTTGCCAACTTGGACGCCAGAGTTGATGACAAACCCAGGCCGGAGCTAGAGGGGGACCTGGAAAAGTTCCGGGTCGGTGACTCAGAAGAGAAGTTTACCTTCATAAACAGGAACCTACCCCACAATTTGAAAGAACCCTTGATGGAGATGATCAGAGCCAACGGCGACTTGTTTGCCTGGACCTCGGCCGACATGTCCATCATCTGGCCGTGAAACCGGAGGCAAAGCCGGTGGCTCAAAGGAGGAGAAAAATGTCCCAAGAAAGGGCAGAAGAGGTGGCCAAACAGACGGCCAGCCTACTAGAAGCAAGCTTCATCCTGGAACTCGACTACGTGACTTGGTTGTCGAACGTGGTCTTGGTTAAGAAACCTAGTGGAAAATGGAGAATGTGCATGGATTACTCTGACCTTAACAAAGCATGTCCCAAGGACTCCTTCCCCCTACCCAACATCGATGCTCTTGTTGACGCGGCGGCGGGTTACCGGTATCTGAGCTTCATGGATGCCTATTCTAGGTACAACCAGATACTGATGTACTGGCCAGATAAAGAGAAAACGGCGTTCATAACGCCAGGAGGGACATACTGCTACAAAGTAATGTCGTTCAGACTGAAGAGCGCGGGGGCCACATACCAAAGGTTAATGAACAAGGTCTCCAGAGACCTCATCGGCAAGACGGTAGAGGTATATGTGGACGACATCTTGGTCAAGACCGACACAGCTGACGGCCTCATAGGTGACTTGGAAAAAGTCTTCACCTCTCTTCGTCGGCACGGAATGAGGCTCAATCCGTTGAAGTGTGCCTTCGCTGTCGAAGCTGGAAAATTCTTGAGGTTTATGATAACCCAAAGGGGGGTGGAGGCCAACCCCGAAAAGTGTGAAGCCATCCTACAGATAAAGAGCCCGAGAAGCATGAAAGATGTCCAAAGGTTGGCGGGCAGACTCACCGTACTGTCCCGTTTCCTCAGCGCGTCGGCGGCTAAGGCTTTACCTTTCTTTAACCTGATGAAGAAGGGGATCGCGCTCGAGTGGACCCCGGCATGTGAGGAGGCTTTCCAACAATTCAAAAAGATAATCTCGACCCCGCCCGTCCTAGCAAGGCCTAGAAATGGAGAAACACTGTACCTATATTTGGCTGTAACTGATGAAGCCTTGGCGGCAGTCTTGGTGCGAGAAAAGGGAAAGGACCAACAACCAATATACTTTGTGAGTAAAGCACTACAAGGAGCGGAGCTAAGGTATAGCAAGCTGAAAAAGGTGGCATATGTGCTCCTAACCTTGTCGCGACGGCTACGACAGTACTTTCAGGGTCACCAAGTAGTCGTTAGGACATATCAGACGATCCGACAAGTACACCAGAAGCCCGATCTGGCGAAAGAATGATGACTTGGGCTGTGGAACTCTCCCAATATGATTTCCATTATGAACCTAGGCACGCGATCAAAGCTCAAGCCATGGCTGACTTCCTAGTAGAAGTTACGGAAGATCCGACCGGGGCACCAAACACGCGGTGGAAGCTCCCTGTGGACGGAGCATCCAACCAAACGTTCAGAGGAGCAGGAATCATCTTAGAAAATCCAGCTGGAGTTGTATACGAACAGTCAGTCAATTTTGAGTTCCCAGTATCGAACAACCAGGCAGAATACGAGGCCCTGCTGGGCAGACTAACTCTAGCAAAAGAGGTCAGGGCTACCCGGTTGGAGATATGTAGCGACTCGCAGGTCGTGACCTCTCAGATCAATGGGACCTACCAAGACAGAGACTCGGTGCTACAAAAATATCTGGAGAAAGCCAAAGAATTGAGCAAGAAATTCGAGGAGGTCACGGTCCAACACGTTTCGAGATAAAGGAACACACGGGCAGACCTCCTGTCAAAGCTGGCGAGTACAAAACCAGGAACGGGCAACCGGTCTCTCATCTAGGGTTTGATAAAAGAACCGATAGTGGCTTTACATCTGACCCAGGCAAATCCCTCCTGGATGGACCCGATTGTCGACTTCCTGGAGAAGGCCAAGCTCCCCAGCAACGAGAAGGAGGCCAAGGCAATAAGGCGAGAAGCGGCTAAGTATGCAATCATACAGGGCCAGTTGTTTAAAAAAGGACTAAGCCAACCATTGCTGAAGTGCCTGCGCCCCGACCAAACGGACTACGTCCTTATGGAAGTCCACGAAGGGTGCTGCGGCCATCACATCGGAGGGAAGGCCTTAGCCAGGAAACTCATAAGAGCTGGATATTACTGGCCCTTTATGATGGCGGATTCTAAGGAGTTCGTGAGAAGGTGTAAAAGATGCAAGGAGAATTCCAACTTCCACAAGGCGCCAGCAACTGAACTTAGCCTGCTGACGGCCTCCCGACCTTTCTCACAATGGGGGATCGATCTGTTAGGACCCTTCCCGGTCGGGGCAGGGCAGGTCAAATACCCGATAGTAGCCATTGACTATTATACAAAGTGGATAGAGGTCGAGCCGTTGGCCAGCATATCCTCGGAAAATTGCAGGAAGTTCATGTGGAGACAGGTAATAGTAAGATTCAGTATCCCGAAAGCCGTCATCTCAAATAACGGGACACAGTTCGATGATAAAAAGTTCGGGGAGTTCCTTGCCAGTTTGGGCATAAAGCAAAAGTTCTCGTCTGTTGAGCATCCCCAGACCAACGGGCAAGTTGAAGCTGCAAACAAGGTCATCTTGCAGGGCCTCAAGAAGCGACTCGACCAGAAGAAGGGAGCGTGGGCAGACGAGTTGGCTTCAGTTCTTTGGTCCTACTGCACGACTCAACAGTCGGCCACCGGGAAAACGCCTTTCCGGCTCACCTATGGGGTGGATGCAATTATACCTGTGGAAATCGGTGAGCCGAGCCCACAGCTATTGTTGGGAGGAGTCAAAGAAGCTGTGGAAAAGGACCTGGTGGATGAAGCCAGGGAAAGGGCTCATATGTCAGAAATGGCGCTAAAGCAAAGAATTGCCCTGCGCTACAACACCAAGGTGCTCAAGAGAGAGTTCGAGCGGGACGACCTAGTCCTAAGGCGCAACAATATCAGGATCCCGACTCCTGGAGAAGGAAAGCTAACGGCAAACTGGGAAGGTCCCTATAGAGTTAAAGAGGTGATCGGCAATGGCGCTTACAAGCTGGAACAACTGGACGACAAGGAAATTCCGAGGACGTGGAACACGGGCAATCTGAGAAGATTATATTCCTAGAACAGACTCGTCGGCGTAGTAAGAACCCTCTATGACGAATTGTCTATACTCGCTATCATTTTGCGTTTGAGCCACTTTACTTTTCGACCATTTACTATTACCATTTATAAACTACTTGTCATCTCCTCTTTTACATCGGCATTCATTAATTATTAAACCACCACAACCAGTAAATCAATACGGTAACCCGGGACTGATCACCTCAGGAACCACGAAACTCTACGCCAAAATAAGCGGCCATTGAAAATGAAAGTCACGACCTGGCTTTGCTAATTACCAACTAAATGGTAAAATGTTCGTAAAAAATATTTACTACCAGCAAAACGGTAAAGAACAAAAAGAAAGTTAAACGCCGACGAGGCGGGAAAAGTAAACGGTTTCTCACATGCCGGCCAGGCGGCAAACAGATTCGAACAGTACAAAAAGGTTGCAAAGATTACAAGTTACAAAACACAAGTTACAATGAGGGGTCACTTCTTCGGAATGTCGACGATCTTTCCGTCTTTGAGAGTCTTGAAGACGCTAACTGCCGAGGTGTCAAAGTCGGGAGACAATAGCTTCACTTGAGCCTTGAGAGCTTCCTCGGTCATCAGGATGGCGTTCTTGCCCTACTTGACGGTCTCTTTATACTTCTTCTTAAAATTAGCAGTCTTAGCTTGAGCCGTCTTGACCGAGGAAAGAGCAACATCACGCTCTTTCTCCAATTCAGCAACACAACCTTGAGCAGAGTTAAGTTGACTCTCAAGGATAAGCTCCCGCTCAGTAAGCCGGGCCACGGCAGCGTCAGAGGTTTTCATTTTCTCCTCCGTGGCCTTCAGCTTGTCGTCAGCAGCCTTGGCCTCCTCTTCGGCTGACTTAGCCTTCTCTTCGGCTAACTTAGCCCTGCCCTTGGCGGCTGAAAGCTGCTCCCGCCAATAGCAGATTCAAGCTTCACCTCAAGAGACCGGGCCCCCGCCAAAGCAGACTTAGCCTTTCTAGTTATGACGGCCCCCTGAGCAGAGTCCGGTACATCCACCTCGCCTGCAAAGAGAGATCCCCACCAAAGAAGAAGTCCTCCGTGCCGGGGAATAATGGGAATCAATAAAGTTTTCGGCATCAAAGTTCTTCTCCATCACGGTCAGAACCCCCTCTGGGTTGGAAGACGGTCTCTTTTTCCTTGGCTCCTCAATTATTTCAAACTTAGGACTGGCAGGTGATTTCCTTTTCCTTGGGTTATCGCCTTCTCCCTCGACCCGATCAGGTCGGGACTGATAAACCCATATTTTATGATATTTTTTGTGCTCAATTTAGGTGATTTATTCAATCCTTCACTCACTTATTCATGTTAATTACATGGTTTTACCTTCTCTTCCTTATTATGTGATGTATGTGAAAAACATGTTTTCTATGCTTTAAAAATAATTACTTTAATTACCTTTTATTACCATTCGATGCCATGATTTGTGTGTTGAGTAGTGTCAGATCTTCTAAGGTAGGAATGATTTAAAGGATAGAAAGGAAACATACAAAAATAGAAGGAAAGCACAAAATAGAGTTTTTGAAGAAACTGGCAGCAACGCGAACGCATGGACGACACGGGCGCATGACCAGCGCGAAAAGGCAGTGACGCGGACGCGTGAATGACGCGATCACGCGCCACGAGCAAAACGCAGATGACGCGGACGCATGACCGAAGCGAACGCGTGATAAGGAAAACTCCAGACGACGCGATCGCGTGACCCACGCGGACAGGTGACAGAGGCCACGCAGCAGAAATTACAGAAAACGCTCCCAGCGATTTCTGAAGCCCTTTTTGACCCAGATCCAAGTACAGAAAGCACAGATTAGAGGTTATAAAGTGGGGGAATGCATCCAATCAAGATTGAGTCTCGAATTATTCACTTTTCATGATTTAGATGTAGTTTTTAGAGAGAGGTTCTCTCCTCTCTCTCTTAGGATTAGGATTTAGGATTTTTCTTGCTTTCATGATTGTCCCTTTTTATCAGGTTTAACTTTTTTTTTTATTATCTTCTCAATTTAATTTATGAACTTTTCTATGTTACAGATAATTCTATTAATTAATGTTATTTGAGGTATTCCAGTTTATGATTGCTCTCTTTTGTTTATGTTACCGTTACTTCCAACCTGAAGATATTTTTATTCGAGTAGATTTACTTTTCCCCTTTTGGTCTTGGTTAAGAAATCAGTAACTCAGGAGTTATCAAACTCAACGTGATCGATAATTGTTATCTTTGCTAATTGAATTGAACTTCAATAATTCCAGTCCTTTCTTAGGAATTAACTAGAACCTGAAGATCAGACTAATTAATCCACTTGATCTTCCCGTGCTTTAGTAAAGGCTAACTAAGTGGGATTAAGATTCAATTCTCGCCTCCATTGATAAGGATAACTAGGATAGGACTTCCAATTTCTCATACCTTGCCAAAAGTGTGTTTTACAGTTATTTATTTATTTTACTTGTCATTCAAATTACTTGTTCCTTACTTTCAAAACCCCCAATTTACAATCTTCATAACCAATAGTAAGAACATACCTCCCTGCAGTTCCTTGAGAAGACGACCCGAGGTTTAAATACTTCGGTTATTAATTTTAAAGGGGTTTGTTACTTGTGACAACCAAAACTTTTGTAAGAAAGGTTGATTGCTTGGTTTAGTATTATACTTGCAACGAGAGTTTACTATAACTTCTAAACCATCAATCTTTAGTTCTTCAAAATGGCGCCGTTGCCGGGGAACTGCAAACGTGTACCTTATTATTGGTTATTGTAAATATTTTATTTTTCCTGTTTATCTATTTTTATTTTTGCTTTTTAATTTTTATTAGCTGCTATGAATTCTCACCCCTCTCGCTTTGAGTTTGGTTCTAATATTGTTGAAAGGAACGAAAGCTATAGCAGGAACATGCATCAAGGTCAGAGAAATCAAGGATAGATGGAGCAAAGATGATTTGATCAACCCTTTAGGCAACAACACCTTCCAAGACATCATGGACAAAGACCATTCTACAATGCATACCAAGCTGATAGATATGGTGGACCATCTTGTAACTACCAACAAGCCCCACCGTGTGCTTATAGGCCACCCTCTCAACGTAGCTTTGAACCACCACACCCACAAGTTCCTTTACACCATTCACCACCGTATGATCCTTATTTACCCGAATCTCAATCCAATTATTCCCAAACACAACCACTGCCCTATATACCATGTCCAAAACCATCACCTCCAGAATCACAGGTTCGCCTCAAGGAAACAGTAGATCAACTTCAAACAACCCTTCATCAACTGGAGCAAGCAATAAGTCAATTATCTTCTAGACGTTCGAACATTCAAGGACCTTCCACAACCCCATGTGGACAATCTAATGAAGAGCGTAGCATGAAGGAGATCGTAGAAACACCAGTGGACAGAACAGAGCATGACTTCGTACTGGAACAAGTAGAGGAAGCTGTCATTATAGAAGAAGAAGAGTTGGTTGAAGACTTAGGAGACGCTGAACTTCTATGGGAATCTAGAGTTGTGGAGAATTCTGTCAAGGACGTTACAATTGATGCTACGGAGGATAGTGCACAACCCCCAAGGCAAGTTTTTTATGAAGAACAAGACGAAATAATCCAAGAAGTAGGTTTCCTTGATGATGATAGTCACAAGTCAAGTTCTCCTAGTAATGAACTTGCATCCGCAAGTGAATTCTCTGAGATTGAAGAACCTTATTCAAGTGAATACGAAGAAGATGCGGAGGTAGATTTCTCTCAACCTCCAGCTTATGACTTGAGTGATGAGGAAGACATAGAAGACTTTGATCAGGACGATGTTGCATTTGAAGAATTCTGCAAAGAAGTGGAGAAATTCACAGAAGAGCACAAAGGAGTAGAACCTACAGAACCACTGGAAACACCCATCCCAAGGCCATTACCACCCAATATAAGCTTCAAGTGGGTACAATCCTTAACCTTTAACTTTACTTTTCCACTTGAATATGGTTTGCTTGAAACAGATGGCCAGCTTAGAGCTCTCTGCGGCTTTAAGAGTAAAAGGAAAATGGCTCGCACTCAGAGTTGGTGCACAAGGTTCAATAAGGTTCCACGCTTCAACTCGAAGTGCACGGATTGGCATCATGTTCAATCGAATGGATCTCGGAACACGTTTGGTTATCTTGGTGAGAATCTAATTTCTAAACCGCCCAGATGGAAAAATATAGATCAAGACGAAGGCGAATTTAAAAGCAAAGTTTGGGATCCTAGAATCTATTCTGACATTCGTCACCCCGGGAGCCTGAGAATCTGTTTGAAGCTGCTCAGAAGCTTTACATGCCTAGTTTGGGACCCCGGAGGTTGTTGGCATTCCAAGCATTGGTAGAGATTTCTGAATGAATTTAAGCATAGGCCACCATAACAGGAAGCTCATCCAATGTCCAACTTAAGGACTTTAACTAAAAGTGCTAGGTGGGAGACAACCCACCATGGTATGGTCGTTTCTTTTTCAATTTTATTTCATGTTATTTATTTTTATTCTTTTTTTTAATTGAACCTGAATATTATTTATTAGCATTGCATACTGCATAATTGCATAATTGCATATAAAAAAAATGTGCGACGCGAACGCATCGCTCATGCGTTCGCGCCAATTGCAAAAAACACCTCCCACGCATCCGTGTCATCCACGCGGCCGCGTGATCTGGAGATCGGCGTAAAGATCCAACGCCCAGAAAGTTGGGCAGGAATCGTGCGGCTGTTGTACGTTTCGCACAAAACGACCCACGCGGTCGCGTCTCTGACGCGATCGCATCACTTGCACAACACCCATCCCACGCGATAGCGTGAGCGACGCGACCGCGTCTCACGGATTTCATAGAAACCCTAGTGGAGACAGAGAGTTTGCGCTGAAACGACGTTGGAACTGTGTGTTTCGCACAAATTCCAGCGACGCGGTCGCATGCCTCACGCGACCGCGTCATTCATCCTTTTACCCACTCCATGCGATCGCGCCACCCACTCGATCGCGTCAACCCCATTCCACCCCAGCCACGCGACCGCGTGCCCCACGCGATCACGTGGATTCAAATTCATTAACCCCCCAGTGACGTGAAACCCTACCCTGTCGCAACCCCCAACCCCTTCTTCCTTCTCTCCCTTTCTTTTC
>NC_029785.2:10611894-10618279 GCF_000816755.2 Arachis ipaensis
CCCTCCACCACCGCTGCTCCCTCCGCCGCACAGCCACCGCCACCGTGCCATCACAGCTGCGCCTTCCACCACCACCCACACCCCCTCCCATCCTTCCTCCTTAACCCCTACATTACCCATTACCCCTATCCGAACCCCCTACCACCGGACAGCCACCCCTGCCACGCCAACCGCCTGCACCGCCGCGTCAGTCACCACCACCACCCACCCCCTACCATCTCTCTGCCCCCACTTTCATTCATACGCCTACCAGGTTCCGTCAAACGCCGCTCTTTCAATTCGTAGTTAATTGCATATTGTTTTTCCATTTACGTTCAACATTAGGCTAGTTAGATGTGCATGTTTGTAGTGGATTCTAGGTTGTTAGGTAGCCTAGGATGTGGTTAGTGGATTTAGGCCTGTTTAATTGTGCTGTTCGTGCTTCTTGTTTTATTAATTTCGCAATTCTTATGTTGTTACTGTTCATATGTTGTTCTTTACTGTTGCATACTACTTTTTACACTGCTTTTTCATGTTCATATTCCGTATCTGTATTTGAAGCTGTATTTTAATTCTTATGAACTATTCTGCTTGCTGTTTATTTTCTAGGAACATCCAATTTTAGCCAGAATGCTGCCCAAATTTCTATAAACTGTTATGATTTTCCTTCATATTTTGGTTTTCGCAATTTGCATTCTGGTTTACTCAGCTTTTACCAAACCAATTCATGAATCTAAGGGCAAGCTTTCTTATTCTTTTCGATTTCTTGGTTAATAAATTGTATTTTGGATGATTTAATTCCACTTTTTGCTATTTCATTATCTATATGAATCATCATCAACTTCCTTGTTTGAATATGAGTTGATTGTAGCTTCTAATTGTAAATTCTTGTTACTTAGAAAGTGATCATCATGCCACTTACTCTACCCTTCTTTTTACTAACTCACTGCTTTCAACTTCATAACCAATAGTAAGAACATACCTCCCTGCAGTTCCTTGAGAAGACGACCCGAGGTTTAAATACTTCGGTTATTAATTTTAAAGGAGTTTGTTACTTGTGACAACAAAAACTTTTGTAAGAAAGGTTGATTGCTTGGTTTAGTAACTATACTTGCAATGAGAGTTTACTATAACTTCTAAACCATCAATCTTCAGTTCTTCAAAATTGACGCGGCGGAAATTGGTGAGTTAAGAAATTAATATAAGAGATACGTTGCAAGTACAGTTCTTAACCAACCAGAAATCCGCTTATCAATTTTTGGCGCCGTTGCCGGGGAGTTGCAATAGAGTGCTGAAGTTATTAATTGGAATTTATTTATTTGCATTTTTTTATTTTGCTACTATGAGCTGCATGTTTCTTTCGTTAGATGACGCGTTCACTTCCTGATCCAAGCTTGCCAGTATTCGATCCTGAGATTGAAAGAACTATTTCACGAATAAGGAAAGCTCGACGTCGGTTAGTCCTCTTTGAGGGCGGATCTGAAACGTCACTTGAGGAAGAAACAGGCTCCCTTTCTGCTGATTCGGTTGATTTACGTGCTTGTGACATGGCAGCACCTAGGAGAATTACTATCCAAGAGGCTGGAGCCCCTGATTTTTCAATGCAACCATTTCAAGCGCATCACCCAGCGGTGGCTACAGACTTTGAAATAAAAATAGCACTGCTCAATTTGATGCCCAAGTTTCATGGCTTACCTGCTCAAGAGCCTATCAAGCACCTTAGAGACTTCCAAGCAGCCTGTTCTACTGTCAGGCGTGATGGTGCAGATGAAACTTCAAATTTGTTAAAAGCCTTCCCATTCTCTCTTGAGGGAATGGCGAGAGAGTGGTACTACACTCAACCCGCAGCAACTGTATCCGACTAGGATACACTTAGAAGAGAATTTTTGGAAAAATTCTTACCAGCTGAAGTTACTGATAAAATGAGGAAAGACATTTCCATGATTGTTCAGGACGAATCCGAGACTCTCTATGAATACTGGGAGCGCTTCAACAACCTTCTGGAAGCATGCCCACACCATATGATTGACAAGATAGTGTTGCTCGGCTACGTCACATAGGGCATGAGGCCCCAAGATAAGACCACATTGGAAAGTGCTAGCAATGGGTCTATGAAGAAGTACAAGACCACTGATGAGGCATGGCAATTGATCAACGACTTAGCTGAATCTACTCGGAATCACAGGCAGAAACAAGGCCGTTCAAAAGCTGTTGTAGAAGTATCCTCTAGCAGAGAGACTACTGCTCTAACTCAGAGTATCTGTGAAATGACCAACTTACTGAAGCAGATGCAATTGAATCAACAACAAAGTCAGCAAGCTCAACCTTCTCCACCACAGCAAAGCCAACAGTTAATCCCACAGAGAGTTTGTGGAATCTGTGCGGATTATAGCCACTATACTAATGAATATCCGCAGCTCCAACAGGAAGATAACACCGTGGCAGCCACTCATAACTTCTATGATCGCCCCAAACAATTTCCGCCGCGTCAATTTTTGGACATAATTTGATGAACCCATATTTTATGATATATTTTGTGCTCAATTTAGGTGATTTATTCAATCATTCACTCACTTATTCATATTAATTATATGGTTTTACCTTCCCTTCCTTATTATGTGATGTATGTGAAAAATATGTTTTCTATGCTTTAAAAATAATTACTTTAATTACCCTTTATTACCATTCGATGCCGTGATTTGTGTGTTGAGTAGTTTCAGATCTTCTAAGGCAGGAATGATTTAAAGGATGGAAAGGAAACATATAAAAATGGAAGGAAAGCACAAAATGGAGTTTTTGAAGAAACTGGCAGCGACATGAACGCAGGGACGACACGGCCGGATGACCAGCTCGAAAAGGCAGCGACGCGGACGCGTGAATGACGCGATCACGTGCCAAGAGCAAAACACAGAAGACGCGGACGCATGACCGAAGCGAACGCGTGATAAGGAAAACTCCAGACGATGCGACTGCATGACCCACGCGGACGCGTGACAGAGGCCACGCACCAGAAATTATAGAAAATGCTCCCAGCGATTTCTGAAGCCCTTTTTGGCCCAGATCCAAGTACAGAAAGCACAAATTAGAGGTTATAAAGTAGGGGAATGCATCCATTCAGAGAGAGTCTCGAATTATTCACTTTTCATGATTTAGATGTAGTTTTTAGAGAGAGGTTCTCTCCTCTCTCTCTTAGGATTAGGATTTAGGATTTTTCTTGCTTTCATGATTGTCCCCTTTTTATCAGGTTGAACTTTCTTTTTTATTATCTTCTCAATTTAATTTATGAACTTTTCTATGTTACAGATAATTCTCTTAATTAATGTTATTTGAGGTATTTCAGTTTATGATTGCTCTCTTTTGTTTATGTTACCGTTACTTCCAACCTGAAGATATTTTTATTCGAGTAGATTTACTTTTCCCCTTTTGGTCTTGGTTAAGAAATCAGTAACTCAGGAGTTATCAAACTCAACGTGATCAATAATTGTTATCTTTGCTAATTGAATTGAACTTCAATAATTCTAGTCCTTTCTTAGGAATTGACTAGAACCTAAAGATCAGACTAATTAATCCACTTGATCTCCCCTTGCTTTAGTAAAGGCTAACTAAGTGGGATTAAGATTCAATTCTCGCCTCCATTGATAAGCATAACTAGGATAGGACTTCCAATTTCTCATACCTTGCCAAAAGTGTGTTTTACAGTTATTTATTTATTTTACTTGTCATTCAAATTACTTGTTCCTTACTTTCAAAACCCCTAATTTACAATCTTCATAACTAATAGTAAGAACATACCTCCCTGCAGTTCCTTGAGAAGACGACCCGAGGTTTAAATACTTCAGTTATTAATTTTAAAGGGGTTTGTTACTTGTGACAACCAAAACTTTTGTAAGAAAGGTTGATTGCTTGGTTTAGTACTATACTTGCAACGAGAGTTTACTATAACTTCTAAACCATCAATTTTCAGTTCTTCAAAATGGCACCGTTGCCGGGAAACTGCAAACGTGTGCCTTATTATTGGTTATTGTAAATATTTTATTTTGCCTGTTTATCTATTTTTATTTTTGCTTTTTAATTTTTATTAGCTGCTATGAATTCTCACCCCTCTCGCTTTGAGTTTGGTTCTAATATTGTTGAAAGGAACGAAAGCTATAGCAGGAACATGCATTAAGGTCAGAGAAATCAAGGATGGATGGAGCCAAGAGGATTTGATCAACCCTTTAGGCAACAACACCTTCCAAGACATCATGGACAAAGACCATTCTACAATGCATACCAAGCTGATAGATATGGTGGACCACCTTGTAACTACCAACAAGCCCCATCCTGTGCTTATAGACCACCCTCTCAACGTATCTTTGAACCACCACACCCACAAGTTCCTTTACACCATTCACCACCGTATGATCCTTATTTACCCCAATCCCAATCCAATTACTCCCAAACACAACCACTGCCCTATGTACCATGTCCAAAACCATCACCTCCAGAATAACAGGTTCGCCTCAAGGAAACCGTAGATCAACTTCAAACAACCCTTCATCAACTGGAGCAAGCAATAAGTCAATTATCTTCTAGACGTTCGAACATTCAAGGACCTTCCACAACCCCATGTGGACAATCTAATGAAGAGCGTAGCATGAAGGAGATCCTAGAAACTCCAGTGGACAGAACAGAGCATGACTTCGTACTGGAACAAGTAGAGGAAGCTGTCATTATAGAAGAAGAAGAGTTGGTTGAAGACTTAGGAGATGCTGAACTTCCATGGGAATCCAGAGTTGTGGAGAATTCTGTCAAGGACGTTACAATTGATGCTACGGAGGATAGTGCACAACCCCCAAGGCAAGTTTTTTATGAATAACTAGACAGAATAATCCAAGAAGCAAGTTTCCTTGATGATGATAGTCACAAGTCAAGTTCTCCTAGTAATGAACTTGCATCCGCAAGTGAATTCTCTGAGATTGAAGAACCTTATTCAAGTGAATACGAAGAAGATGCGGAGGTAGATTTCTCTCAACCTCCAGCTTATGACTTGAGTGATGAGAAAGACATAGAAGACTTTGATCAGCACGATGTTGCATTTGAAGAATTCTGCAAAGAAGTGGAGAAATTCACAGAAGATCACAAGGGAGTAGAACTTACAAAACCACTGGAAACACCCATCCCAAGGCCATTACCACCCAATACAAGCTTCAAGTGGGTACAATCCTTAACCTTTAACTTTACTTTTACACTTGAATATGGTTTGCTTGAAACAGATGGCCAACTTAGAGTTCTCTGCAGCTTTAAGAGTAAAAGGGAAATGGCTCGCACTCAGAGCTGGTGCACAAGGTTCAATAAGGTTCCACGCTTCAACTCAAAGTGCACGGATTGGCATCATGTTCAATCGAATGGATCTCGGAAAACGTTTGGTTATCTTGGTGAGAATCTAATTTCTAAACCGCCCAGATGGAAAAATATAGATCAAGACGAAGGCGGATTTAAAAGCAAAGTTTGGGAACCTGGAATCTATTCTGACATTCGTCACCCCGGGAGCCTGAGAATCTGTTTGAAGCTGCTCAGAAGCTTTACATGCCTAGTTTGGGACCCCGGAGGCTGTTGGCATTCCAAGCATTGGTGGAGATTTCTGGATGAATTTAAGCATAGGCCACCATAACAGGAAGCTCATCCAATGTCCAACTTAAGGACTTTAACTAAAAGTGCTAGGTGAGAGACAACCCACCATGGTATGGTCGTTTCTTTTTCAATTTTATTTCATGTTATTTATTTTTATTCTTTTTTTAATTGAACCTGAATATTATTCATTAGCATTGCATACTGCATAATTGCATAATTGCATATAAAAAAAACGTGCGATGCGACCGCATCGCTCATGCGTTCGCGCCAATTGCGAAAAACACCTCCCACGCGTCCGCGTCATCCACGCTGCCGTGTGATCTGGAGATCGGCGTAAAGATCTAACGCCCAGAAAGTTGGGCAGGAATCGTGCGGCTGTTGTGCGTTTCGCACAGATCGACCTCTGACGCGACCGCGTCACTTGCACAACACCCATCCCACGCGATAGCATGAGCGACACGACCGCGTCGCACGAATATCATAGAAACCCCAGTGGAGACAGAGAGTTGCGCTGAAACGACGCTGGAACTGTGCGTTTCGCACAAATTCCAGCGATGTGGTCGCATGTCTCACGCGACCGCGTCATTCATCCTTTTACCCACTCCATGCGATCGCGCCACCTACGCTATCGCGTCAACCCCCATTCCACCCCAGCCACGCGACCGCGTGGATTCAAATTCATTAACCCCCCCAGTGACACGAAACCCTACCCTGTCGCGCCCCCCAACCCCTTCTTCTCCCTCTCTTCTCTGCAACCCACCCCTAACCACCATCCTCGACCCCAGCCGCGACC
>NC_029785.2:10618457-10655529 GCF_000816755.2 Arachis ipaensis
CGACAGGCCACCATCCCCCAAGCCTATCCCCATTACCCTCCCCATCCCCATTTTCCCCTTCCTACCCTCCCCCACACCCACCACCACCTTCCACGCTGACACTACCTCGCCACCGCCACCGACCCGCCGTCTCCCTCGCCACAACCCCCTCCCCCCTTCTCTTCTCTTTCCCTTCTTTCTCTCCCTTACCTCTTTTTCCTCCCCAACCGCAGCGCCAACACCGACCCACCGCTCCCACCACGCCGCCAACTTCCACATACCGACCCCCACCACCACGAGACCCCGCCGCGCCAACCGCCTGCACCGTCGCGTCAGTCACCACCACCACCCACCCCCCTTACCATCTCTCTGCCCCACTTTCATTCATACGCCTACCAGGTTCCGTCAAACGCTGCTCTTTCAATTCGTAGTTAATTGCATTTTTTTTTCCGTTTATGTTCAATATTAGGCTAGTTAGATGTGCATGTTTGTAGTGAATTCTAGGTTGTTAGGTAGCCTAGGATGTGGTTAGTGGATTTAGGCCTGTTTAATTGCGCTGTTCGTGCTTCTTGTTTTATCAATTTCGTAATTCTTATGTTGTTACTGTTCATATGCTGTTCTTTACTGTTGCATACTGCTTTTTACACTGCTTTTTCATGTTCATATTCCGTATCTGTATTTGAAGCTGTATTTTAATTCCTATGAACTGTTCTGCTTGCTGTTTATTTTTCGAGAACATCCAATTTTAGCCGGAATGCTGCCCAAATTTCTGTAAACTGTTCTGATTTTCCTTCATGTTTTGGTTTTGGCAATTTGCATTCTGCTTTACTCAGCTTTTACCAAACTAATTCATGAATCCAAGGGCAAGTTTTCATATTCTTTTCGATTTCCTGGTTAATAAATTTCATTTTGGATGATTCAATTCCACTTTTTGCTATTTCCATATCTATATGAATCATCATCAACTTCCTTGTTTGAATATGAGTTGATTGTAGCTTCTAATTGTAAATTCTTGTTACTTAGAAAATGATCATCATGCCACTTACTCTACCCTTCTTTTTACTAACTTACTGCTTTCAATTTCCTAACCTCTTTTTCATTCCTAACCAGCCTAACTTTCACAACATCTCTTCTTGATTTTTCACTATTCTCTTTAACCTTCTAACCAAGGCATGATGATAATTTTTCCTAATTAACATGAATTCTATTTATATCCCATTTTGGATTGTGAATTTTTCTCAAATTTCTAACTCCTATACAATTCATAATGCACATTTACTCAACTTATTTCATTATTCTACTGCTCCTTTGCCACTATGTGCTTATTTTGTTATTTGCCTACTTGTTTTCCTGTTTTTATTATATCCTAGATTTCTGTTTTTCAGGATGTCTGACACCCAACGAAAAGGAAAAGGAAAGGCAACAACTGGCAAACAGAAAAGAGGAGAATCCTCTATGTCCATCCTGGACATCATGCATGATGACTCCTGGCGGGAGAAACACTTTATCCCGCAGGAGAAGGCTGACCAGCTACTCCCTGCCACTGATCCCACTAAGTTTGCAAACAGATATTGCGAGTTGAAGTATCCGGTGTTTGCAACCTCCAGGAACCTGTACCTAGAGAGGACTCTGAAAATTCCGGAAGAACTCCAGCAATACCCCTCCGATCAAATCAAACAAAGAGGCTGGTTCTTCCTGGAGAGAAACCTGATAGAGGTCAATGCTTCTTGGGTAAGAGAGTTTTACTGCAATTACTTCAAAACTTCCCTAGATGCAGTGAACCTAAGAGGGAAGCAGATACTGGTCACCGAAGAGGCCATTGAGGATATTCTGAAGCTTCAGCCTAAATCCGATCAGCTCGATGGTTACCAAAAGGCTGAGGAGGACATGCGTTTTATGAGGTTTGACTGGGATGTAGTCAAGGCAAGGATAGCCCTTTACCCGACTGTCCCATGGGTCATGGGTCAGAACACCGCCATGCCTAAGGGAATCAAGCGGATATACTTAAATGATGAGGCTCGGCTCTGGCACCAGATCCTGAGCAACTTTGTTATGCCGAGTACTCACGAGACGGAGCTACCTGCCGCTATGATCACTCTCCTCTGGTGTGTGATGGAAGGTAAGGACCTGTACCTGCCACGATTTATCCGGTACTACATGGCCAGGGTCCACGTCAGAGGCACTCTCCCCTTTCCACATCTGATTACCCAGCTCGGCCGTCGAGCTGACGTGCCTTGGGAGGATGCTGATGAGAAGCCACCTGCTGCAGAATGCAAGAAGAATATCCCTCACAGCAGGAACTTTCTGGCTTTGGGCTACAGACCTCCATTCCTCACTGCCCCTGATGAGACAGCCACACCTTCAGCTGGCCCCTCTTCATCTACTGCTACCCCAACTACCACCACTGCACCTCCACCTGCGTCCGAGCCAGTATATCACCTCGTGCACCGCCTATTTCAGCAGCTAGACCAGATGGAGCACCGCAACCGGTGCCGATATGAGAGATCTGAGCGTTGCAGCAAGCGACGCTATGAGCACCTAAAGCTGATGATACGATCTGGCGACATCTCCTCTGAGCCTGACACACCATCAGAGCCATCTGAGGAGGAGGCGGACGAGCACGAGGAGGAGACCCATCCACAGAGAGAGGCTAAGCAGGCTGGCCCGGAGCAGGCTGCATCACAGCAGGAGGAGCTGCATCAGATTCAGGCTGCAGACCCAGAGGTTCCTATTCAGTCAGCACCTCCTCTGCAGCAGACAGACCCTCAGGCCACCACCACAGAGACTCCAGCCACACATCCTTCCAGTGATGACACTCCTTCACACCCTGCTTGAGTGAGCATCGAGGACGATGCTTTATTTTAAGTGTGGGGAGGTCGCCATCTCTGGCGTATTTTTCTTGGTGAACCACTACAGACTCTTTTTATTTTATTTTGTTATTTTTCTGTATTTTTATCTTTATTTTTATTTCTCAGTACTTATACATTACTATTTTCATGTATTTTTACTCTATTTCTGCATTTTGCACTTTAGTTTATATTTTAGCCAGTTATTTTAGTTGCAATTCTAACTTATCAGTTATAGAATATGTGGATTAATTAGTATAGTTTACCCTTTTGGTATATGTTAGTTTGGTTTAAATTGGAAATAAAAAGGAAGTAAACTAGAGACTTTAACATAATAAAAACAATCCACACCTTGTATATATAGCATTACATGTTAGTTAGTTAACAATATTTCATCAAGGAGAAACACTAAAACTTTAAAGCCACCCTAAGGTTTACATTGAGAATAATGGGAACTCTTAATTTTTACTTGCATGACATATATAACTGATATATGATTTTTGAGCTAGAAAACACACAGCCTGTGAATTTTGAGCTTAATTGTATGGTTACATTCAAACCATAATATTTTATTCCTGTGTGTTTTACCCTTCTCTTTTATTCTGATGTTCTTTACTTTGTTTTAATCTATATGTCCGATTATAGAATATAGATACATACCAAGAAAGTGATTGAGGCCATTGTTTGAATTAAATGCTCACTCATCCCAAATTAGCCTACCTTTTACATCACCCTTGTTAGCCCCCTTGAGCTTTTAATCCCCTCTTGTTCTATAAACCACAATACTAGCCTTAAGCAGAAAAACAAAATAAAAATCCCAAGTTGAATCCTTGGTTATCTTAAGATAGAAATTGTGTATTGTTTAAGTGTGGGGAACCTTATGGGAACATGGAGTATGGAAACAAAGGTAGAAAGTTAAAAAAAGAATAAAGACATTTCAAAATAAAAGTTTTGGGAAGCATGCTCATGTGAAATTAAAACAATTGAATTACCATGTGCATTAAAAAAATATATATATAATAAAAATTAAATAAAGGGGACACAAGAAAATTTTCCAATTGCAAAATAAAAAGAATTAATGCACATGGAACAAAGTTAAAGTTAATATATGAGCTTGCAATACAAAGTGGAAAAAATTGGGTAAATAGGTAAAGAAGCTTTGCTTTATAAATATGTATGTTAGGTGAGATCTTAGACTAATCAAGGATTCACTTATTAGCTCACTTAGCCTTATACATATACCCTTACCTTTTACCTTGGCCCCATTACAACCTTAAATAAAGACCTCATGATTTTTGAATGTCTGTATTTTGTAATTGTTGATTGGTTAGATGAAGAACAAAGTTATAGAAATTAAGGATAAAAAGAAGAATAGATTGATTAACCCAATAAACACTGAGTGACTAGAGAGTAAACACAAAATCCAGTGAGGGTTCAATAGCTCATCAACATATATCTCTGCTTAAATTGTTAATTGTCTTGCAAGTCTGTAAAATATTTTTCTTTCCCATCTCAATTGTAAAATTGCTTTAACATTATCTAAGGTTTGGCTATGCATATATGATTCCTTGAGAATGTGAATTAATTCAACTACATGCAAGTTTTATATACAAGTGAATAACAATTAGAATTTCATGATTCATTTAGGTAGTTGCATTTAGAATAGATTGTATTGCATGAGATTCCACCACTTCAACCTTACCTTACTCTTTACCTTGGATTTAGCATGAGGACATGCTATTGTTTAAGTGTGAGGAGGTTGATAAACCCATATTTTATGATATATTTTGTGCTCAATTTAGGTGATTTATTCAATCCTTCACTCACTTATTCATGTTAATTACATGGTTTTACCTTCCCTTCCTTATTATGTGATGTATGTGAAAAACATGTTTTTTATGCTTTAAAAATAATTACTTTAATTACCCTTTATTACCATTCGATGCTGTTATTTGTGTGTTGAGTAGTTTCAGATCTTCTAAGGCAGGAATGATTTAAAGGATGGAAAGGAAACATACAAAAATGGAAGGAAAGAACAAAATGGAGTTTTTGAAGAAACTGGCAGTGACGCGAACGCATGGACGACGCGGCCGCATGACCAGCGCGAAAAGGCAGTGACGCAGACGCGTGAATGACGCGATTGCGTGCCACGAGCAAAACGCAGATGATGCGGACGCATGACCGAAGCGAACGCGTAATAAGGAAAACTCCAGACGACGCGACCGCGTGACCCACGCAGACGCGTGCCAGAGGCCATGCACCAGAAATTACAGAAAACGCTCCCAGCGATTTCTGAAGCCCTTTTTGGCCCAGATCCAAGTACAGAAAGCACAGATCAGAGGTTATAAAGAGGGAAAATACATCCATTCAGAGAGAGTCTCGAATTATTCACTTTTCATGATTTAGATGTAGTTTTTAGAGAGAGGTTCTCTCCTCTCTCTCTTAGGATTAGGATTTAGGATTTTTCTTGCTTTTATGATTGTCCCTTTTTATCAGGTTCAACTTTCTTTTTTATTATCTTCTCAATTTAGTTTATGAACTTTTCTATGTTACAGATAATTCTATTAATTAATGTTATTTGAGGTATTTCAGTTTATGATTGCTCTCTTTTGTTTATGTTACCGTTACTTCCAACCTGAAGATATTTTTATTCGAGTAGATTTACTTTTCCCCTTTTGGTCTTGGTTAAGAAATCAGTAACTCAGGAGTTATCAAACTCAACGTGATCGATAATTGTTATCTTTGCTAATTGAATTGAACTTCAATAATTCCAGTCCTTTCTTAGGAATTGACTAGAACCTGAAGATCAGACTAATTAATCCACTTGATCTTCCTTTGCTTTAGTAAAGGCTAACTAAGTGGGATTAAGATTCAATTCTCGCCTCCATTGATAAGCATAACTAGGATAGGACTTCCAATTTCTCATACCTTGCCAGAAGTGTGTTTTACAGTTATTTATTTATTTTACTTGTCATTCAAATTACTTGTTCCTTACTTTCAAAACCCCCAATTTACAATCTTCATAACCAATAGTAAGTACATACCTCCCTGCAGTTCCTTGAGAAGACGACCCGAGGTTTAAATACTTCGGTTATTAATTTTAAAGGGGTTTGTTACTTGTGACAACCAAAACTTTTGTAAGAAAGGTTGATTGCTTGGTTTAGTACTATACTTGCAACGAGAGTTTACTATAACTTCTAAACCATCAATCTTCAGTTCTTCAGGGACCCCGAGCCATCCCTTGCCTCCAGTTGAGGGTTTGAAGACGCGTTTGCCCCGGGCCCCTGGGCAGGCTGGGACTGAACCTCAGGCTCGATGGCGTCGTCAGCCGGGATCTCCTCAGCGGGGGTAGCAGAGTCGTCGTCACTACCTGTCAGGAAGGTATTGAACAAACCCTCAAGTCTAGCCACCTCGGCAGACATTGACACTGCAGCAAAACACGAAAAAATAGATAACCGTCAAAACGGGCAAACAAACCAAAATAACATGCAAGTTAAAAAAAGCCACTAAACAACTACTCACGTATGTAATTCCTAGCCATATCTCGATCGCCCATAAGGAGATGGGGGTTAACAAGATTTTTCCCAAAAATGGCCAACAACACATCGGCAACCCTCTTATTCTCCGGGGACAACCCCTTATACGTTATTTTCGTGAAGACATTAGCTCCCGCCCCGAAACTCTAGTAGGTCGGTATGCGGCGTTCCCCCTCTAATGTCAACCAGAAGGGATGCCGAACTTCTGCGGGACGGACTTTGAAGTACTTGTCCTTGAAACCATGATAAGAATCTTCGAATACCCAGAAGATCCGCTTGCCTTGGGCCACCCGGAAGGACATATAGCCCTTTTTGGCCCTCCCCTCCTTGGAAGGGTTTGTTAGGTTGAAAAGAAAAAGAAATACTTCGACAGAGACCGGCAGCTCCAAGTACTTGCATACCATCTCGAAACAGCAGATGGATGCCCAGCTGTTCGGATGCNTAGTATACATCAAAACATAAATTTTAAAAAGAATAATTTTATATGGTGGTTAATTATTTCTTTTATATGGTGGTTAGTTCAAGAGAAGGCATTCTTAAGGGGAAAAAAAAAGACGACTCAAAATATCACAATTGAATTGTAATTTATCACAATTGTATAAATTATCAAAATTTTAATTATTAATAAGTAGATTAGAGTAATAAAAGAAGTTGACATGACAATGATTTAGACATTAGTTTGTTTTACAATCAACATATGAACTCAGCTATATATAAATGGTATGAAGTGTGTGAATAAATGTATACATATAATTGAAGTGTTTGAATTTAAATATTTAGTGGGCTAAAAAGTCTAGCTAGAGATAGAGTAGTAAGTTTAGCGGTCATGGGAGTGACGATAATAAACAGTATTATAATTAAGAGTTTCAAACAACTCGTCTATTCGATTCAGAGGATGAAAACGAGAATTTGGGAAATGGGGATTGGAATGAGGATGATGCTAGCAACTCTGTTCATGGAAATGGAATTTGGGATAAAGATCCGTGCGAACAATTTTAGAGATAGAGACTATATATTTTATATTTTGTAAGAATTTCTATTTTAAATATAATTAATACAGCCCAGACCCCCCGCTAGCACGATATTGTCCGCTTTGGCACACAAGGCCTCACGGTTTTGCTTTTGACGATAGGGATGCTAGCCGAAGCCCCCCACACTCACTCGTAAAAACGCGTCCTGCTAGGGAGAGGTATCCACACCCTTATAAGGCATGCTTCGTTCCCCTCCCCAACCGATGTGGGCCTTACAATCCACCCCCTAAGGGAGTCCAGCGCCCTCGCTGGCACATCAATCCGGGTTCTGGCTCTGATACCATCTGTAACAGCCCAGACCACCCGCTAGCACGATATTGTCCGCTTTGGCACACAAGGCCTCACGGTTTTGCTTTTGACGATAGGGATGCTAGCCGAAGCCCCCCCACACTCACTCGTCAAAACGCGTTGACAAACCCCATTTGTAGGGTTTATCTTGTATTGATTTTTGGGGATTTTATCACCTTTTACCCATATTTATTCAAGAAATAGCATGGTTTTGTATATTCTCCTTTAATTGTGCTTGAATGAGAAAACATACTTTTTAGGACTCAAAATAGCTAAATTTAATTCACCTTGATTCTATTAGATGCCTTGATATGTTTGTTAAGTGATTTAAGGTTTAGGAGGCAAAGATTGGATCAAGGGAATGAAGAAAGAAAGCATGAAAAGTTGGAGAACTCATGAAGAAATGGAAGAACCGGAAAGCTGTCAAGCCGACCTCTTCGCACTTAATCGGCCATAACTTGAGCTACAGAGGTCCAAATGATGCGGTTCCAGTTGGGTTGGAAAGCTAACATCTGGGGCTTCGAAACGATATAAGATTTGCCATAGTTGCATCACGCATAGGGGCGCGCACGCGCAAGGTACGCGGACGCGCCGATGGTGGCACATGACCCACTTAATGCAAACGTGGCCAGCGATTTTAGAAGCCTTGTGGGCCCAATCCAACTCATTTCTGATGCTATTTAAGCCAAGGATTGAAGGGGGAATGGGGGACTTTTCATACTTTTATAGTGCTTCATATCAAAACCCCAAATATAACTCACAACCGATAACAAGACACTTCATTGTAATTCCTAGGGAGAACGACCCGAGGTTTAAATACTTCGGTTATTAATTTTAGGGGTTTGTTACTTGTGACAAACAATCTTTTGTATGAAAGGATTATTGTTTGGTTTAGGAACTATACTTGCAACGAGAATTCATTTGTGAAATTCTAAACCGTCAAAAATCCATTCGTCACGCGTCATGCTAGGGAGAGGTATCCACACCCTTATAAGGCATGCTTCGTTTCTCTCCCAACCGATGTGGGCCTTACATTTTCTTCTTTAAAATTTGATAATTTTTTGTCAAGTAAATTTTTTGAAAAAATAAATTATTGTGAATAACCATATTTTTTTTAAAAAAAAATTAGAGATCATATTTTGATCTGAATTCTTTTGTGCACCTTCTAAATATTTATTTAAATGTTTCTACAAAAATATAAATAAACCATTTGCTAAATATAAAAGTTTGTTTGTTACTTAAAAAAAATAATATTTATTGGTTCTTTCGATATTATCTTTTAGGATTTTTTTTTGTCAGCGGTTAAATCTTTTTGGTACCAAATTAGTAATTAGCCTTATTTATCTAAAAAAAATATAGGGGACCAACACCTAAAAATTAGGTTTTGAATAATTAGGCAAATAACATCCACACAAATCCTAATTCCTCTCTTCCAAGCCCCGACCGGAGTTCACACGCCCTATCGTTGTTGTAGACCGCCACATCCTCCGCCATTGATGCAGGACTCCTTGCGAACTAGAGCAACATGCCATTGCAACGCTGCTTCATCGTCGTGTCGCCGTTTCTGCAAGGTCCAGCGTCGAATCCTAATGCAGAAAAGAAACCTCCAAATGCTACAAAAGAAACATCCAAATGCTTAAAAGAAATTTTGCCAATGCAAAATAGAAGCATTCGAATGAGAATAAAAGAAACATCCACTAAAGCACAAAAGAAACATTCAAATGAAAAGAAGCATCCATTACTCCCACAGGACAGATGAGCGACTGCGTTGATTCTTCAAGTGGTGCGAAATAGGGGCTTGCCTTCTTCATCGTCAGGAACGCGTGGCACAAGGGAGGATTCGGGACGATCGTTGGCATTGCTTCTGGGGAGCACAGACGCAGCTTAATGCAGGGGAGAAGATGACCAACTTCCTCGTCTTGAACATGCGGTGCGATGCAAGGGAGAAGAGGACGAATGGTAGCGTTGCTTGTGAGGAGCACGGTCGCGACGTGATGTAGGGGAGAAGAAGGTGCAACGGCGGCGTCGGTTGCAGGGAACAGAGGGACGGCGCAGCTGTAGGGAGTAGAGGCGGTGCGATGCGTTGCTTATTAAGACGTGGAGCAGTAAGGCGACGAGGCGTGGTACGATGCTTCTTCGTCATCAAGAATACATGATACAAGGAGCGGAGGCTGAAAGGGGCAGGGGTGCGAGGTGACTGTGGTGAAAAAGTAGGGGAGGTGAAAGGTGAAACAGAAAAGATGAATTAGGGTAAGAGTCTATGTCCAAGAGTCTATGCATAGCTTTTTCTCAAATAATTATAATTGCTCAATGGGGGGGTTAACATTCCCGAAAATTTATAAGTGCTCGGTCACCCTTACGTCGTAGGGTCAACATAGTATCGAGTTTCAACCTGGTACACATGGTGGCAAGCCACGGTACTTTACCCAGGGAATCTCATATCTCAGATCATTTGATTATTCAAGCCAAGTATCATACATAATCATTCATAACATTTTATAGTCAATTCATCACTTTTTCAGCTTTAATTCACCTCCAAGTTATCCTCATTTCCTAACTTCACTTGATTATCAAACTTAATACTATTATTTATGACTAGAAGAATGAAAATAGAGGTTTAGGATTTTGAAATAGGGTTTAAAACTCAGAAAACCATGTTTGCTGGAATAGGGGCCACGCGTACGCGTGATTCATGCATACGCGTGGGAGTATAAAAAGGCAGCTCGCGCGCGCATCCCCTTATCATGCGTATGCGTAGGTGAGTATCTCATGTCACGCATACGCATATAAGGAGGTCAGTCAAAAATTCCATGCCACGCGTACGTATGGGTCACGCGTACGTGTGGACGTACGTTTTCCAAAAATCTGTTTAAGTAGAAAGCTGCAGAATTTACATATTCCAAACCAATACTTCCGATGTGCATAACTCAATCATTTTTTAAATCGTTTTTCATCCGTTCTTTGAACGGCATAAACTTCACGAACCCAAGTTTTTATCAAAATAAGTTTGAAATCATTTGGGGGTTCGGAGGCCAAGTTATAACTCGCCGAAGTTTGGCCCAAAACCAAAATTTTACAAACTTCCCAAACCTCATTTTCATTGAAAAATCCCATTCCATTCATCACCAAACCTGCAATTGTCAACATGGTATATCCTTCCTTATCACCAAAATAACCACCATAATAAATCGTACCTCAAATCAACAATAATACACATACACTTCCCAAATCCATCAACCAAAACCATAGCTCACATATTCTAAACTTATATGCTTATATCCTCAAATCATTAATCAACAATTCATTAAATCACCAACTAGTCATCAAGCATCACCAACTAGTCAACAAGCATCAAACCAAAACATACTTCTCAACAAGATACTAAGCAATAAATATATACATATACATTCCAACCTATCTGTTGAGTTAAGAAATTAACTAAATTAATTAGTGATGACAAACATTATTTTTGAGAAAATAAATAATTAGTGTTGATTAATTATAATTGTATATTACTAATTATTTATAAAACTGCTGCAGGCCAAAATCTGATTTACAGCCCAAATGGAAGGGAAAATAAAACAAGAGTAATGGGTTAATGAAATAAACAAAGCCCAAAAGGATTCAAAGCTGAGAAATCAAAACGGGCCAAGCTAATGGATACCCGATCCAAGCCCGAATTGATTTCAATTCCCTCCATCTTGCTCCAACCAAAGCAACATTCCTCTCCTCTCTAATCAAGTCAAATCAAGACTTTAGAAAAAGTAAGAAAGAGAAAGAGAAGAAAAGCTTCATCCATAAGCCAGTAACCAAAGAAGCAAGAAAGAGAAAATCTAAGATTGAAGCACAGAAGCTAAAGCAGAAAATCTAAACCAAATCAAGCTTAGGTTAAAGGTAATCCATCTCATCTTACTTGCATCAAATCTTCTTCCCTTCTTCCCAACTCTCTGCTCTATCCGAAAATAGAATTCAAGGGAAAGTTGTTCTCTGTCCTATTCTGCTTCACATCTACGGTCACAAGTGATACTTGGGGACCAAGTAGTTTTTCAATGGCTAAGATCAAGTTGACCATAAGAAGATTTCTATTGTTACTGCTTTGTGGCTTTCGGTCAAGATGAGGAAGTCAGAGGGAAAGTTTCTTCTCTAAGGATTAAGGTGAAAAAGTGAATCTGTGAGTTGGTGAAGCTCAAGGCTCAAGGTGCTGACCTTGGAAGAAGAACCCAGCAACATGCAAGGAGATAAAAGAAGCTTGCTGTTCATTCAGAAGGTAAGGAGAGAAAACCAGTGAATAGAGGTTTTATTCTGAGAGAGCTCTTTGAAGAAGTTCAACTAACTGGACAGTGTAACCTAATCAAAGGTGCATTCCGCCAGTATGAAGAACTGAATCAGAGGCTTGCTAATCTGGTTTTTCGCATAGCACAGAGGCTGTTGATGAAGTTAATCTCCTTCATGTTTTACAGATTGTAATATACTTTTCTATGTTTATCTTTCTGTAATTTTTTGTGAGATTCATGAGACAAAAATAAATTGTCTCATAAATTTCCGCTGCTGAGTTCAAACAGAATCAGAATTGCAAATTTGTTTAAAAGGGTAATAACAGCAACTAAAAGGAAGGCATAGATTCAACCCCCCTTCTCTAAGCCTACCACAACCTTCAATTGGTATCAGGAGCTAAGGTCTCAAGAATCAAGCTTAACCGCATGGAGCAAAGATCCAATGGCGAACAATCTGGGCACAACCACAGTTGCCTACACCCTCACTGAAGGCCAGTCAAACAACCGGCCACCTTTTTTTAACGGAAAGAACTATTTCTACTGGAAAAAAAGGATAAGGATCTTCATCCAATCCATTGACTACAACTTATGGAAGATCGTTGTGAGTGGTCCCAAGATCCCAACAAAAATAAGTGCTGATGGAGTGATGACTCCGAAAGAAGAAGCTGAATGGAATGAAGATGACAAGAAGAAGATAGAGCTGAACGCTAAAGCAATCAACCTTCTTCACTGTGCTATCAGCTTTGAAGAGTACCGGAAGGTGTCTAGATGCAAGACAGCCAAAGAAATCTGGGAAAAACTCCAGGTTACACATGAAGGCACTAAACAAGTCAAAGAAACGAGGATTGATATGCTGCGAAAAGAGTATGAGATGTTTAGCATGAAGGATGGAGAAAGCATTGATGAAGCATTTGAGAGATTCTCAATCATAATCAATAACCTTGATGCTATGGGTACAAACTATGCAGAACAAACCTTGGTGAGAAAACTCCTTAGAAGCCTCACAAAAGAGTGGGAAAACACTGCCACTGTCCTAACCGAGAGTAACAACATAAGCCCATAACCTATGATGAGCTGAGAGGAAAACTCATTGCCTATGAAGCCACACACACAAACACAGACTCAAAGAAAAGGGAATAGCCCTCAAGTCACAAATAGAACCAAAAGAGAGTGAGTCTAGTGATGGTATTTCAGATGACGAGCTTTTGTTATTTGCTAGGAGATTTAGAAGGATGATGAAAAGCAAGGGCAAATACAAGGGTTCAAGTTCAAAGGAGCAAAAGATAGACTTGAGCAAGGTGACATGCCATCATTACAAGGAGGCTGGACACTTCAAGTCAAACTGTCCAAAGCTCAAAAAGGAGGATAAAGGCAAGAAGGAAAGGAAGAGAGTACTCATGGCAGCTTGGGAGGATCTTGAGAATGAATCAAATGAAGAGGAAGAATCTGAAGGAGATGACAAAGACTGCTTCATGGCTGGAAACAACAATCTTGATGAGGTAAACTATTATGATTTGACCATTGAGGACTTGCATGTTATCATTGATGACCTCACTTTAAACACCTCAAAACTTCTTGACAAATACAATGAATGCAGATCTGAAAGAGATGTGTTAAGAGCTGAAAATGAATTTTTAAAAGAAAAAGTGAAGGAAACTGAATGTGCTTTGGACATCATTGAAGAAAACAGATTTCTAAAATCTGAACTTGAAAATTAAAAGGAAAGCACATTGTGGATCCTTCACATGAGTTAATTGCTGAAAATAAAAGATTAAATGATATGATTAAAAGGCTGAATGGTGACTTAGCAAAATTTGCTCAAGGTTCTAGTAACTTGGACAAATTACTTGCAAGTCAAAGACCATTGTTTGAAAAATCTGGTTTAGGCTACATAGCAAAGGAAGATGCATTTTCTAATGTTTCCTCTATAAAGTTTGTGGCTTCTTCATCAAATACCAAAACCATATCAAACAAATCTGGTATTGAAAATACTCCAACAATTGAAGAAAAATTTGATGAAGTATACACAAGTGAAACTAAGCCTTCACCAAGAACTGAACCGAGTTCTAACCGGCCAGGTTTGGGTTACATTTCGAAAAATGAGGCTGTTTTCAAGAAACCACCATTTTACAACAAAACCTCATATTCGAAAAGTAAAAATGTTCAAAAATTCTGGTGAAAATGCTTTTGCAAAGAGGAATAACTTTAATAAAAATCAGTTTGTTAAAAGAAATGCTTTTCCTCCAAAAACCAGAAAATTTCAAAACTTTAATCATTTCAAGCAATACAACTCACATCAGTTTCAGCAACACACACCAGAAAATCATTGTATTAATTGCAAGAAATTTGGTCACTCATATGCACAATGCTTCATTGAAAAGAGAGTTGTAGGAAACAAAGTTTACAATGTTGTTTGCGATTTCAATGCACTTGGGCAACCAAGATGGATTAACTTCAAAGGATCCAAATTAATTTGGATACCTAAGGCTACTTGAAACTCATCATGCAGATTTGCCTAGCATCCAAGAACAAAAAGGACATGTGGTACATGGATAGTGGATGTTCAAGGCACATGACTGGAAGGTCAACCTACTTCATCAAACTAAATAAGTATGATGGAGGTTTTGTGACCTTTGGAGATGATGGTAAAGGTAAAATCATTGCTGTTGAAAAAGTAGGTAATGAGTAATCTACTTTTATTGATGATGTACTTTTGGTATGTGGTTTAAAGCACAATCTTTTGAGCATAAGTCAGCTGTGTGATTTAGGATATTTAGTTGTTTTCAAAAGGCTTGAATGCTGTGTTGTTAATGAAAAGACAAATGAAGTGATGTTTGTTGTCAAGCGCTTCAATAATATGTATGGACTTACTCTTGATGGACTAAAAGATCAAAATGTAGCTTGTCTTCACTCTAAAGAATCTGAAAAGTGGTTATGGCACAAGAGATTGGGCCATGCAAGTATGTTTCATATAAACAAACTTGTAAAGAAAGAATTAGTAAGAGGTCTTCCTTTGATAAAGTTTGACAAAGACATCACTTGTGATGCTTGCCAAATGGAAAAACAAACAAAAAGTTCTTTTAAACCAAAGGAAGACATCTCTACTAAAAGACCACTTGAGTTGCTACACATTGATTTATTTGGTCCAACAAGAACTCAAAGCCTAGGTGGTAAACATTATGGTTTAGTAATTGTGGATGACTATACTAGGTTTGGTTGGGTTTTATTTCTTGCACACAAAAATGAAGCCTTTTCGGTCTTTGAACCCTTTTGCAAGAAAATTCAAAATGAAAAGAATTTGAAAATCTCTTCTATAAGAAGCGATCATGGAACTGAATTTGAAAACAATTTATTTGAATCCTTTTGTGAGGAATTTGGAATATCTCACAACTTCTCTTGTCCAAGAACACCACAACAAAATAGTGTTGTGGAAAGAAGAAATAGAAGCATACAAGAGATGACAAGAGCTATGCTTTGTGAGAGTAATGTTCCAAAATTCCTTTGGGCTGAAGCGGTTAACACAGCTTGCCACATTTTAAATAGAACAATCATAAGGAAATTTTTGAAGAAAACCCCTTATGAACTTTGGAAAGGCTACCCACCAAACTTAGATTACTTACACATCTTTGGATGCAAATGCTTTGTCTTAAATAACAAAGAAAATTTGGGTAAATTTGATCCAAAGGCTTATGAGTGTTTGTTCGTAGGATATTCCACAACTAGTAAAGCATATAGGGTTTTTCATCAAGATGCTAGGATTATTGAGGAGTCCATACATGTTACATTTTGTGATACTAACTTGGTACAAAGCATTTTGGAAGACTGTGATGCAGGAAATCAAGCTCAAAAGGAGGATGAAACTGCTCAGAATCATGGAAAAGAAAATTCTGGACAAGCTGAACCAAAAACAGCAAATGCTGAAAATTCAAGAGACAATTCCATTTTGTCTCATGAATCTGAAGGAAATTCTTCAGACAGCAGCACATAGAATCCCTTGGTGACTGAATCTGCCTCCAAGTCCACCAGACCTCGTGAATAGAGATTCTTGAAGAATTATCCTGAGGAATTTGTCATTGGGGACATCTCTCATGGAGTGCAAACAAGGTCTTCCACTAGAAAGGCAAATGAAGGATCAAACATTGCCCTTCTTTCACAAATAGAGCCTCAAAACGTCAAGGAAGCACTCAGTGACCTCTCTTGGGTTAAAGCTATGGAGGATGAGCTTTTTGAGTTTGAAAAGAACCAAGTATGGACTTTGGTTCCAAGACCAAGTGGAAAGAAAGTGACCGGCACCAAGTGGATATTTCGGAACAAGTTGGGAGAAGATGGTAGCATTGCAAGAAACAAGGCAAGGCTAGTGGCTCAAGGATATGATCAAGAAGAAGGAATAGACTTTGATGAATCCTTTGCCCCTGTTGCACGAATGGAAGCCATAAGACTTCTCTTAGATTATGCTGCTTATTGTGGTTTTAAATTATATCAAATGGATGTGAAATGTGCATTTTTGAATGGAGTGATAGATAGAGAAGTGTATGTGGAGCAGCCTCCTGATTTTGAAAATAAAGAGCATTTTGATTATGTTTTCAAATTATCTAAAGCTCTCTATGGTTTAAGACAAGCTCCTAGAGCTTGGTATAAGAGACTTAGCTCTTTTCTTTTGAAAAATAGTTTTCAAAGAGGCACCACTGACACAACTAGTAACCTTTTTTTAGAGAGAATATGATTTCAAATTTAATGAGAAATATCTAAAACTAATCTCAAAAGAAACATTCAAAATCTAAAAAAAACATCTAAAATAAAATAAAAACAAACATCTAAAATCATTATAAAAAGAATATCCAAAATCAAATAAAAAGAAACATTTGAAACGTACCAAAAATAACATCCAAAACCTAACAAAAAAGAGATATCCAAAATTATTTTATAAAATCTAAAACCTAACAAAACGAGACATCCGAAAGTATTGGGAAAAAAAATCCACAAACTAAGAAAACAAACATTTAAAACTATTAACAAAATCATCCAAACACCTAAAAAGAAAACACATATAAAAACATCTAAAATACTTTTTATAAAAAAAGACACATCCGAAACCTAGGAGGAAAAAAATCTTAAACAAGTAACAATAATCATCCAAAACCTAATAAAAAGAAACATATGAAACGTAACAAAAAAGAAACATCCAAAATCTAACAAAAGCGAGATATTCAAAATTTATTGAAAAAAGAACATCTGAAAACTAAGAAAAGAAACATCTAAAATTATTAAAAAAATCATCCAAAACCTAAAAAAAGAAACATCCAAAACATAAGAAAAAAATATAAAACCTAAGAGAAAAAAACATCAAAAACTAGTAAAAAGAATCATCCAAAATCAAGAAGATCTTGTGTGAGAAGATGAAAGGGGTGGCCACGCCGTTTTTTATGCGAGGAGATGACTCCAACAGCAACAGCACAGTGTCACGTCAGGTGCACTTCCAGGGGGCACGTGGCGGGGGCGTAGTAGTGGTGCAGTGGCGCGATGGACAAGCAAAGCACTAAGAGTCGGGCACATATTGTGAGGGGGAACACGATTATATGGTAGGGACACAAAAGGAAAGGAGAACACAATGCTCGGCATCGTCGTTGTTGGAAGAGAGACGAGAACGCCGAAGGTTTGGAATGAATCATCGTCGAAGGAGGATAGGAATGGCGTCGTCGTTGTTGGAGGAGAGAAGGGAGAAGTCGTGATGTGGAAGGCGTTGTCATCGTCGGAGTAAAGAAGGGAGATGCCGTGGGTGTGGGCAGCATCCTCGTCGTTGGAGATGAGAATGGAGGAGATAATGGAGACGTCGAAGGGTTGGAAGGCGTTGTTGGAAGGGTTTTGTGTTTTTGAAAATTAAAAAATAAATAAATTTTAAAATCAAATTTTTCATTAGTTTATTTCAGTTGGTTACACCCCTAATGAGTTATTTAAACTTTTTCCTGTCCGAAATTCACCATCCTTTTCCCGATATTGTGCAAAGTGTTGGATTGTGTTCTAGGTAACCAAAAGAACCAAAAGAGTCACATCTTTCTGCAGTTAAAAGGATCATTAGATATGTTCATGGCACATCTAATTTTGGTCTTTGGTATCCTAAGATTGATGATTTTTCTGCAGTTGGTTATTGTGATGCAGATTTTGCTGGTGATAGAGTTGATAGAAGGAGCACTTCTGGTTTGTGTTGCTTCCTTGGGAAGTCCTTAAATGTATGGTCAAGTAAGAAGCAACCAACAGTGGCCCTTTCTACTGCAGAGGCTGAGTATATAGCTGCTTCTTCTTGTTGTTCTCAGCTTTTATGGTTAAAAACGCAGCTTGCTGATTACAAATTAAATGCTGAAAATATTCCCTTAATGTGTGATAATATGAGTGCCATTAATATTTCTAAAAATCCAGTTTTGCACACTAGGACTAAGCATATTGAAGTGAAATTTCACTCAATAAGAGAACATGTCCAAAAAGGGGATATTAGTATTCAATTTGTTAAATCAGAGGAGCAATTATCAGATATTTTTACAAAACCATTAGCTGAGGATAGATTCTGCATGCTTAGGACTTGTCTAGGAATTTTGAGTTATGATTCTTTATTTGAAAAATGCTGATGTATTTGCTGGAACTTTTTGTCTCATAAACAGGCATGAGACAATTCTGGGCAGGTGATGAACGTTTCCATCAAAACAGCGTGTTCTGGGCTTGTTTCAAATGAACCTCAATCTGAGCCAACCTCAATAATCAGATCAAGAGTGGTCCAAATGTGTTTCATTAATTTCATATCACTTCAAGGCCCTAACATGAATGTTACAATCTTGTTTGTTATTTTTGATGACTTGTGTGTTTCATAAAAGGTTTTCACTAAATGTTTTGGGACCCAAAAGGTTTTCAAGTGGAGTTAATTTTGGCCCAAAAAGTGTTTCAGGTTAATTTTATTGTTTTTCAATTTTTTAAATTAACTTCCTATTTTAATTTTAAATCAAATAAAACCTTTCTTGTATGAGGTCATGTCTTTTCAAGTCTTTTCAAATGGTGATGCAGTTGCATGGTTTTAGAAATTTGCTTTTGGGTACGGTTACCAACACTCCCTCTCTTCCCTCCATAACTTCTCCACACTCTCTTCGGTTTCTTCCCACTCACTTTACTACTTCTCTTCCCTCAAAAGATTGAAACTAACCAAATGAGGAAGAAAACCATTGCAAAAAGGGCTCCTCGTGAAAAGGTTTTCAAGCTACCCACAAAGCCTTCCACTCGCTCTCAAGACCGCACCTTTACCCCTTCTCCTTCTCCTCCTACCTCTCCTCCTCGTTGTGACCCCATGGCTCGGACCAAAAACACTCCAAGGTTTCCTGCCTCTGCCAAGCCGACGCCACCACCAAAGGCCACACCTTCCAAGCCTGGCTCCTCAAAACCGAATTCAGCAAAGCCTAGCTCCTCCAAAGGCAAACGTCCGGCGATTGAGGAACCCATTCCCGAACCAACACAACCAAAATCCAAATCGGTTCCAATGCGCTCTCAACGAGGTAACACACGAGTCCCTCTCAAAAACGTTAAAGAACCAGAAATTGGACCTTTTGATCACAAAGCTCACTTTTTGACCTCTCATTCAAACTATAATCCTTATAGATTCAAATCTGCCATGAATAATAATTTTTATGAGGGAGTCATCCAGTATCGTACCCTATGCCCTTCATTTCTCGCTAATTTGCCATCTTTGAAAAGAAAATGTTTTCTTTTTGTTGATAACTTAATTTTTATGGACTGGAATCACCTTTTTGACATCAAAAAACCTGTTTATCCCTTGTTGGTCAAAGAGTTTTATGCAAACATGACTTATCATGAAGGCACTGCTCATTCGTATGTCAAGAGCTGAGATATCGTTTTAAACAATGAGACCATCAGTGATGCTTTGAAGTATACTGATGTTGGGCCCTGTGCCTACACGTCAGTTAAGTGGGATGAAGGAGTTGGTGTTTCTTACAATGATGCCCTGGCTAGTATTTGTGAACATATCTCCTTAATAGATGGCATTACACCCACTCACAAAGCCCTAGGATATGAGCGTGCTCAACTGCACCGAATAGTCAATCATATTATTCTGCCTTAAAGCGGCTCATATCAAAGGGTTTCCTACACTGATACTCTTGTTTTATATGCCCTTCTCACCAAAACTGAAATCTCATTTGCATATTTGATGGTTAGATACATGTTTGACTCTGTTAGAAGTGAAAAGGACAAAGCTCTTCCTTATGGCATGTTTCTAACTTGCATTTTTGAGTATTTTGGTGTTGACTTGACCAATGAGAAATATGAAAATAGACATTCATATCTAAAGGGAGGTGGTTCAGTGAAACAGAACAAAGGACCCACTAGATCTGAAAGAGTCGTCCTAGATGATGAAGATGAGGACTTTGTCCCTGAGGATTCTCCTGCTCCTTCCACCGAGGGTACTTCCATTTCCACAGGGAATAAATCCACTCTGCTGAATGTGGTCAAGGATGTCGCTCAAGAGTTTTTTTCCCAATCAAATCACTTGATTGCCATGAGCAAGGAAAAAAGGAAACTAGCTAGCAAGCATGAGAACTTTCTGAAGAAATCAAGGGATAGGGTGGCTGTGCTTATGACCTTCATTGATAACCTTCATTGATAACCTTCACAATGATGAAGACATTGCCACTGATGTTGAAGAGGAAGCTGCTTCAGAGGGGAATGGTTCTGATGCCTAGAATTTGTCTCATAAAAACTACAGCTGCTGTTCTCTTTTTGTCTCATGAATTCTGCTTCTTTAGCTACTTTTGAACTGTTTTATTTTGGATAACTGTAATAACTCTAGATATTGCTGCACCTGTGGTAGTTTAGTTAGCTATTTGGACTGTGCACTAATCTTTCTTGCAGGGTTTATTGTGATATTTTTGTGGATCTTGCTTATTATCAACCCTTGATGACAAAAGGGGGAGTAATAGGAGCAATGGCTGGCAGATTACTATTTTTTTTAGGACTTTGTTTGACTGCTGCAGATTTTAAAAGCTTGATTTGCAAATATTTGCAAATGTTGTGAACTGTTGTGAATGAGGTTGAAAACTTACTTTATATGTTGCTATCTTGACCATGACCCTGTTGTGTTAAAGCTCTATTTTGGCCATTAAAACTATCACTGTTTGCTATATTTTTGGTTGGTACATAGCATCTGTTTGGTTCCATAAAAGCATATGTAAACAGGAAAGAAGAGAAGAGCATAAATCCAGGGGGAGCAAATCTTGAAAAAGAAAGGGGGAGCAACATAAAAGCAAATGACAAAAATCAAAGGGAGTTTCTAAACCTTACTCAAACTCATTTCTTTTGCTTATTGCTTAAATCATGTTTGTCATCAAGGGGGAGATTGTTGAGTTAAGAAATTAACTAAATTAATTAGTGATGACAAACATTATTTTTGGGAAAATAAATAATTAGTCTTGATTAATTATAATTGCATATTACTAATTATTTATAAAACTGTTGTAGGCCAAAATCTGATTTACAGCCCAAATGGAAGGGAAAATAAAACAAGAGTGATGGGTTAATGAAATAAACAAAGCCCAAAAGGATTCAAAGCTGAGAAATCAAAACGGGCCAAGCTAATGGATACCCGATCCAAGCCCAAATTGATTTCAATTCTCTCCATCTTGCTCCAACCAAAGCAACGTTCCTCTCCTCTCTAATCAAGTCAAATCAAGACTTCAGAAAAAGTAAGAAAGAGAAAGAGAAGAAAAGCTTCCTCCATAAGCCAGTAACCAAAGAAGCAAGAAAGAGAAAATCTAAGCTTGAAGCACAGAAGCTAAAGCAGAAAATCTAAACCAAATCAAGCTTAGGTTAAAGGTAATCCATCTCATCTTGCTTGCATCAAATCTTCTTCCCTTCTTCCCAACTCTTTGCTCTATCCGAAAATGGCATTCAAGGGAAAGTTGTTCTCTGCCCTATTCTGCTTCACATCTACGGTCACAAGTGATACTTGGGGACCAAGTAGTTTTTCAATGGCTAAGATCAAGTTGACCATAAGAAGATTTCTATTGTTACTGCTTTGTGGCTTTCGGTCAAGATGAGGAAGTCAGAGGGAAAGTTTCTTCTCTAAGGATTAAGGTGAAAAAGTGAATCTGTGAGTTGGTGAAGCTCAAGGCTCAAGGTGCTGACTTTGGAAGAAGAACCCAGCAACATGCAAGAAGATAAAAGAAGCTTGCTGTTCATTCAGAAGGTAAGGAGAGAAAACCAGTGAATAGAGGTTTTGTTCTGAGAGAGCTCTTTGAAGAAGTTTAACTAACTGGACAGTGTAACCTAATCAAAGGTGCATTCCGCCAGTATGAAGAACTGAATCAGAGGCTTGCTAATCTGGTTTTTCGCATAGCACAGAGGCTGTTGATGAAGTCAATCTCCTTCATTTTTTACAGATTGTAATGTACTTTTCTATGTTTATCTTTCTGTAATTTCTTGTGAGAAAAGGCATTGTGAGAAAGCTCAAGTAAAAGCCATGAGTAGAAAAAGGCTGAGTGATACACTTGAGAGAAAAGCCTAGAGTTATTTTTAGATTTCTTTAGGTGTGTTTATGTCTTGTATCTTGTACCTGTGAGGTATCCCTTTCTTAGTTGGGTTAGCACTAAGAGGTATAGTTAGGTATTAGCATAGCCAATGTCAAGTTAGGTTAGAACTTGAGTGTGAAAGGATTGGTTCAATCCTGTGTTATTGGTGTATGTAATACTGTTAACTACAGTGAAATTCCTCCATAGTTGTGGAGGAGACTGGATGTAGGTTGCATAGCACAAGGCAACTGAACCAGGATACATGCTGGTGTTAGCTTTTCTCTTCTCTGCTGTGTTCTATTTTCTGATATTCATGAGACAAAAATAAATTATCTCATAAATTTCCGCTGCTGAGTTCAAACAGAATCAGAATTGCAAATTTGTTTAAAAGGGTAATAACAGCAACTAAAAGGAAGGCATAGATTCAACCCCACTTCTCTAAGCCTACCATAACCTTCACTATCCTATGGTCATCTAGTCTAAATTTTCACAGAACATTATATATTAAATGCAAGAAACCTAAACCATACCTTGACCGGTTTCCACGTAGTGACCAAGGCAACTTAGCAAAACAAACACAGCCCCAAAGGTTCAATAAAACACTAGTGCTCAACCACCACCAAGTTCCAACATCCACAAATTCAAGTTCCAATTATTTATTCACAACCTAATACATATTCATAACACATGTACACCCAAGTTTAATACCCAAAGCACAAATTCAGAAAATTGAATAGAGTTATGGTATCCTCACCTTACCCAAGCTTCGTATAAGCAAGAGTGAACGCTTTCCTCAAGCTAATTGGATCCTAATACATCAAAAAGCAAAGAAATTCAACACCACTACATAATTTTCGAAAATTGGGGGAAGGAAAGGCTGAGAGAAATAAAGTAGCTTACCTATGAAATTGTTCCAGTAGAATCGTAGAGCTCGACACGATGGTCGCGTGGCAGCAAACGGTGCGGCGATTGGAGCTCGAATGAAAAAGATACGGTGATTTGAAGTAACGTAAGGGGTTAGGGAAATTTCTTTTCTTCTCTCCCCTGTTTATGCTTTCAGCGTGTTCTTGCTGAAGTGGGGAGGAAGAAGAGCCTTGGCTCATTTAAGTGCTGGGCCGGTTGGGCCCACGGGCTCGGTTTGGGTCCGGTCAATCTTGGGCTGAATTCTTTGAAATTAGTGTCAAAATTATCATTTTGATGAGTTCTATCCTAATTTAATATAATATTCATATTTCTAATTTTCTTTATTAAAAATTAATTTATTGACTAATTATTTACTAATTTAACGGGGTTTACATATGGTGCAACACACTATACCAATTAGAATGACCAATGCCGGCATCCCTACAAACCCAAACTTTAGTGTTATCTATTTTTTTCCCACCAATCATTGTAAATAATGGAGCCGATATCCATTAACACTGTATATCGGGTAGCTTGTGCTCTTATTCATTGAGTCTCAACTAAGTGCAACTAGTTTTCAATTTGTTGTGTCAGTTAGATGTACTCTGACATATTCTCTAAACCAATAAGAAAAATTATTTAGTGATGTATCAAGATTTGTTTCTTAGAATAACCTATGATACAATAGGATAAATAAGGAAATTTGTTTAGTGATGTATCATGATTTATTTTTTGGAATAACCTCTTATACAATAGAATAAATAATGAAATTTCAGTGTACCAAAATTTTGATTAGATAAAAAAGTTATTATCTTCCTCTAATTCATCTCCAACCTCCTGATGCTTGGTTTGTTCAATTTCCCTTTCATCATAATCAACTCCATTGTACCCCTCTAAAGGTTCATACTCAAGATAGTTATCCCCGAAAGCTAAATGTTCATCTTTTTCATATTCATCTATGGACTCCTTAACCTCCTCTTCTTTGTTCTTCACATCATTGAGCTTCTCCTAAAAAAAAAAACAATTTTCTCATCATTAACTATGTTTTCTTTTTCTTCATGATTATTCACAACCACTTCCGTAGTTTCAGACTCTTGCCCAAGGTTGTCATTATGGTTGTTTTCAAGGGAGGTCTTTGCTCTTTTTACCGCAGCACCTTTCTTCAGTGTTCGTTGAGGCGTTGTTCGCAGTTTTTTTCCTCAACAGGGTTGAAGAAAATACTTTTTTCGAACAAAAGAAATTGACCTTTTTCGATGAGATAAAAAATGCAGAAAAATCCAAAACAAAATCAGAAAGGATTGTCGTAGCTGAAGAGACAATAAAAATTGGAAGGGAATCCAATTGCTGAGTACGAAGAATAGAGAAAATTTAGGTAAAAAAAAAAGAACTAAAAATCCTAGATGAGGTGAATCGAAGATAGATGAACACAAAAAATCCTAGAAAATACAGAAAAAATTTGTGGTTGTATTGATGATTGAATTTGGAAGAGTGAGAGTAGAGAATAGGGTTGAAAAATAGGAAGAGAATTTAGTGAAAAAAAATTAGGATTAGGGTTTAAAAAAGAGAAAGGGACCACATTGCAAGTAAAAAAGTTTTGTTTGCCACGTCAGTTAGCCGTTGATATGCCAGCGTGGCAAGAATCAGTCCACCTCAGCTTTTCGATGTCCATTGATGGTCAAAAACTGCCAGAAGGACTACTCTAAGAAGAAGAAGAAGAAGAAGAAGAAGTAGAGAAGAGAGGTTTGCATTACCACATTCGGGACGTCATGCACGGCTGCAGGTGGCGGAAGGTGATGCGTCGTTGACGGCGGACGACCCGCGGTTGTAGCTGGTGGAAGAGGATGTGCGATTGCTGATGATGGGAGGTGATGCAGCGTTGTTTCTTTTTTTAACTATAAATGAGAGTGAAAGTGAGATTAGGATTACTCTTAATTTAGGGTTGTTTTTTCTTGTTGGGCTTCTTTTGCAGTCCATAAACTAATTGGTTACTTAGTGAGATTGTTTTTTAACATACCGAGAGAATTTTCGCACCAATCACTGCTATATATTAAGCTTCTGTAGTTGATAATACTACAATAACTTGTAATTTAAATAACTAGTTTACTACATCTCCTGCCACATCACCTATAGTGGTCTTTATTTCTTTTGTCAAGGTTACCTGCTTGCATAATCTGAGTCAACATATCATTTGATGGTAAATTCAGATATTCTAAAATATAATGCAATATCAAAGGTTCTTTTGATATATTTCAAGATCCTCTTCACAGCATTCTAATGCTCTTTTCATAGATTTGCCAACTTGCTGACCATTTTGACTTATTAAGAGATATTTGGTATGATGCAAATCATGACGTACATAAGGCTTTCGATTGTAGATGCATATAGTAATCGAGACAATTCTAACATCCCTTCTTCATTGCTAGGACAGATATAAGAGGATAATTTAAAATTGACCAAAAGTGGGATAGATATTGACTTATATTCTTACATGTCGAAACACCGCAATACATTCCTCAAGTTATTTTCTTGCGATAGCCAAATCTTCCTATCTTTTCTCTCTCAATAAATCTACATCCCTAAAATATTATTTGTTGATATCAAATCCTTCATATCAAATTCTTTAGCCAACTGAGTCTTTAATTCTTGGACTCTGTTAGGGCCTATTACCAACGTACAACAGCAGAATGATGAAATCATTATTATTAGAATTCTTGTAATAAATATAATGGTATGACTGAAATCTATTGTAATCAAAGATAATAATGGAGGAATCAAATCTCTCGTACTAACATCCTACAAGATTTGGTTAACCTGTATTCTAATTTTCTTTTTTTTTTAGATTTTTCAAGACTTTCTAGTTAGAGCATATATATCTCTTCTTTAAATTTACCGTAAAAAATAACAGTTTTTATATCTAATTACTTTACAAGTAAATCACATATAACACATATGGCATTATGGCAAGAACTATTCCAATTTTAGAAATTCCTACTACTAAAAAAAATATTTCATTAAAATTAATACCTTCTTTTTAGAAAAAAATCCTTTCACCACCAATCTTGCACGATAAAATTCTATTTGTTTATGACTATTTTTTTGCAGACCCATTTGTGCTACCAACGACTTTCCTTCCATCTGGGAATGGAAACATCTTTCCTTGTCTTGTTTTTGCGTGGTACTTCTATTTTTCTTTACATGGTGGTGGTCATCCATAAAAGAAGAATATGAATTTTTTACGGCCTCTTAAAATATTGATGGTTCTCCATTTTCGCTAACAAAATAAAATAATATACAGTATGGCATGTCATGACATAATCAATATGTCACAATAGTCTTCTTATTTCGCATGTTCTATAAATTTTAATTGGTTCTTGTTCAATTTGTTCTGATTTTATTTTGGAAGAGTCTTTTTCTCCATTCAAGATACACACAAGTAAAATTATTGACGAAAAATAGAACCCTAATTTATATATGTTTGATTGCCGGGGAAATCTTCTTTGTGGCTATACGAAGACATGACCCACGCTAGAAAAGAAGAGTTTAAATTAATTAAAATACCTCCTTGGACCAAAACTTTAACTTTGTATTATCTATCTTGTATAGTTGCATCTGTCTACTTCTTTCTAGCTACTTGCTGCTTTTATTTTTCTTGACCTGTCTTTGTACCACAAATAGCATGATGAGAGAGACTTTGTACCACAAATTTGACCATTTGCCAAATAGCATGATGAGAGATCAGACTTCATTTATGATGATAAACATGTTCAGCAAAATTTGCAGAAATTATTTTTTTATGGTTGTATGGGTGGTGTTTTGGTCGGATATTGGCTAAAGAGGAGAATTCCCGAAGGGTGGAGGTCACCCTCAATACGCCAGGGACGTGGTGACTTAGCCGGAGAGGGACGTGGCTTGCGCCCATTCAACACGCCCAGGGCGTGGTGACTTAGCTGGCGAGGGACGTGGTGTCACGCCAGGGGCGTGGTGAGTCACGACGGGGGGCGTGGTGCCTGGAAGCCCGTGAACGCCTGCGGAGTTCCAATACTGCTGACGCAGCACGCGGGGGGCGTGGTGCAGGCCTACCTGCATGCAGGGGACAGCCCCCCTCCGGGAACCAGCGCAAGTGTCCTCCTCCATGGGCATATATATTCACTCTTCTTCTCCCATGGCTAGGCTTCACACAGAAAGCAGAAAACAAGAGAGAAGGTAAGAAAGAAGTGTATCCGTGTAGGAGAGTGTGAGTGATAGTGATCAGTATTGAAGAGTAATAGTGAGTATTAGTGAGCTAAGTTTATACGGTGAAAGAAAAAAATTTTAGTTTAAGAGTTAAAAAAAAATGGTACGTAATTATTTAGCATCTGAAGAGCATATTATCAACTATTTGGATCATTCCATTTATGTAAATTGGTAGACTTTAATTTTTTTTTCTGTGTTTAATAAATATTTTAATAAATAAGATATTAAAATAAATATGTGAATGTTTATTAAAATATTTATAAGGATTATTATTTAATTAATGTAACAGATATCTTTGTTGATGCAGCCTAACAGGAATTTGTTGGTGCGTAAACTGGATCTGCGGAATTCGATGGTGGAGAACTACTTACGTGCCACGAGATTCTACCACGTCTCTAGAATTGGAGTCATAGGAGAATTTCACCCCATGTTAGCTACTCTGGTTGAAAGGTGGAGGCCTGAGACCCACACCTTTGTATTGCCGATCGGTGAGGTTACAATGACATTAGAGGATGTCGCTAATATATTCGGCCAACCCATTGATGGAGAGCCTGTCAGTGGATGGACAGATAGTAGTAACGACTTCGTTCAAAGTCAGGGCATAGCGGTATTCGGTCGTGTGCCATTAGTCAGTCAGAATGCGAAGTCCTATATAAAGCTGGGTTGGGTTCGACGTATTAGAGACGCAGAGCTGTTGGACACTGAGGAGTCCATCAGGCGATACGTCAGATGTCAGATCTTCTGTTTGTTAGGATCGACTCTATTCACGGACAAGTCGACCGCATATGCCCATGTGAAATATCTACCATTGCTTCGCGATTTCGAGTGGATCCATACTTATAGTTGGGGGTCAGCATGTCTGGCACATCTTTACAGAGCACTATGTCGTGCATCACGATATGATACAAAGGAGATGGATGGCCTTCTGAATCTGTTGTTTGTTTGGGCATGGGAGCAAATGCCGTGTCTTGCTCCCGTACCGAGACAAACGCTTCCACCGGCTGAGATACCAGTCGCCAGGAGGTAATAAGTCTTATTTTAGTTATGTGTTATATTCATGATGGATGTTTGACATATGATGAGTTATTTAAATGTTTTGACCAGTTGACCAGGGATATTCCAAGGGATATTCCAGTTGACCAGCATTGCATCGTTCTACGCGGAGTGCAGCTTCATGACTGGACAGTTTTGCATGGGCCATGGATAGTGGAGTGGGCCAACAGGCGACACAGCCGACTGCGAGACCTGCACCCCCTTCCGACCTGGGATTTTTTACTGACGACTGAGTACCGGGATTGGTACATGCGCTCCTACGGACATCTGTTGAGATTGACGGTGTACGTTCCTCATCATCTACAGCCACCTGCCCCACAACCACCTCCCCCACAGCCACCTCCCCCTCAGCCACCTCAGCATGTAGTGTTTGAGCCGTTTCATTATTATATACCACAGCCACCGGCCTACAGTCATGGTAGCCATCACACTCAGGGCAGCCACCACTCTCAGCAGTCTCAGTGCAGCCACCACTCTCAGCAGTCCCAGCACAGCCACCACTCTCAGCAGTCCCAGCACAGCCACCACTCTCAACATCATGATCCCATACTTACCATTCCTTCCGGTCATGATTGGTTTGACTTCTCCAGTGACGGACCCGGAGATCAGCAACTACAGCATTGGACTGACGCTGGTTTGGGTGGCTGGTCAGATTTTAGTGGTATCCCTTCACCGTCAGTGCCGGCTGATCCACGTAGGGCATCAGTAGATATGGGATATGGTTTACGGGGTCGTACTTCTGACCACACGTCAGAGAGTGCGTCATGTGATAGTGGTTTTATCCAGCGTCAGCGGACATACGCAGTTGTTGACACGTTCAACCCCGGTCCATCCGCTCCAGCTGAGGCAGGCGGGTCGGCCGCTCCGACAGAGGCAGGGGGGTTGGCCACTCCTACAGAGGCAGGAGGTTCGGGAGCTCCGGGGGTGGATGACTCAGTTCGAGGTCACCCATATGACCTACGGACGGAGCGAAATCCACCTGATAGGTATACTCCATCGCGGTTAGAGACGGGCATTATGCGTAAGAGACTGCACTGGTTTGTTGGGAAGAAGTGAGCTTTGGTTGTTAACTTAATGTAAACCGTGTTATATGTTTGGTTTGTTAACGTATGTAAATAGTGTTTAATGTTTGTTTTATTTACTTATGTAATCAGTTAATGTTTGTTTTATTAACTTATGTAATCAGTTAATGTTTTATTAAGTGACCATTTTAATATCAATGGATAGACTTCAATTGAAAAATACAAACACGTCCAATTTCAAAAGCATCGACTAACAAAATACAAATTAAAAAATACAAACATGACAATATTAAACTACGAACTAGCACCACTCGGTCCAGCACGCTGAGGACACCTACTCCGACTATGACCCTGAGCACCACAGAGACGGCATATCCGAGGACCACGCATGTCGCGTGAGTCCATTTCATTCAAGTATCGAGTCAGTTTGGGCCTGCCTTTAGACGTTTGCCGCTGCACGGGATTTGTGACCAATGTGGGTCCCTCATAAGCAGGCCATGTATCGGGATCACCTAATGGTGTGAACTCAAACCTATATACTTTATGAACCTACGTCATCTTGTACACATCATGCACATACAACTGCCAATCGAGATGCTGGTTAGCACAGCAAGCAATAACATGGCGACATGGTATTCGTTCAACCTGAAAGTGCCCACAGTCACACGTCCGTCGCGCAAGATCAACAACTAGCACCTTTCCAGTAGTCATTTCGCGCATCTCAAACACCTCATTTCGTCTATCAAAGCGGTGCACAACTATATTCCCAGCCTGTTGCATACTTGCTTCTATCCGCTGTTGCGCAAATGCGGAGTACGTATATCCAGCACGCTTGCATTCGTGAGTCTCGACACTCTTCCGCATAAAAAGTTCATTTAACCTATAATATGTTGCTCGGACCAACGCCAACACAGGTAGATTACGGGCACCCTTCAACATTGAGTTAATGCACTCGACAAGGTTCGTTGTCATATGGCCCCATCGATGTCCCTCGTCGAATGCCAATACCCAATGTCTGAGTCCAATGGCATCGCACCACCTAGCATATGCCTCGCCTCGCTCTTCCAACCTCTTATAGTTGATATTGTACTCCTCCACCGTTCTTGAATACCCTATGTTGACAACAAGCTTTTGCAAGTGAGGGACTTTGAATGCCCTTAAGAAGTTACTGCCGATGTGTCTTATACAAAACATCCACCATGCTCTTGGAGGTTGCCATTCACCACCGGAACGATTTACTACTGCCCGTATTGACTCATGTCGGTCTGAGATCATATCCACGCCATCTTTTCTAACAACATACATTCGCAGATTCCTGAGAAAGAAGTGCCACGCATCAGCTGTCTCTCCTTCCACCAAGGCAAAGGCGATAGGCACAATGTTCTGGTTCCCATCTTGTGCAACAGCGACTAGAAGTGTACCTTTGTATTTTCCGTATATGTGTGTGCCGTCAACCTGAACCAGGGGCTTGCAATGCCTGAATGCCCTAATGCATGGATTGAAACTCCAAAATACACGATGAAGTATTTTTACACCTTGTGCCTCCTCATTCCCGTTGTACAATGGTCGTGTTTCTATTTGGACAACTGAACCAGGCATCTTCTGCACCATGACCGAGAGCCACCATGGCAAGGCTTGGTAAGAATCCTCCCAACCACCGAAAACATTGGCTATGGACTTCTGCTTTGCCAACGAAGCCTTTCGGTAACTAATGGTATAGTTGAACCTTGACTGGACTTCCGCAATTATAGATTTCACCTTGATGGACGGGTCCGTCTCGACCAATGGCCTTATAGCATCAGCAACTGTATCTGAGTCCAACTTGGAATGATCTTGTGAAATCGTTCCGACCGTGCACGTGTGCCTACCGTTGTATCTTCGTATCTCCCAACAACCTTTTCTCCGTATCAAGCTAGCTCAGATAAGCCAGTCACATCCACGCCCGTACATCTTGCATTTTGTATAGAACGTCTGTGGCTCAGACTCATACACCTCATAGTCAACTCCTTTAGCAATAGTGAAACTTCTAATTGCTGCGACGATCGACTTTCTAGAACTGTATTTCATTCCAATCCGTAACTCCCCGTCCTCAGCATCGGCAATGCCTATGTCAACAAAATTAAAAAATAGTAAAAAAATTTAAAGTTAAAATTTAAAATACATATCTTTACTAACATTTTAAGAATATTCAGCTATTTTAATTTTCAACGGTTCGGTTAGACCGGTTTACCGAGTTTGACCGGTTTTCATCGGTTCATTTTCGGTTTCACCGATTCATACTGGTTCGTTTCCTTATTTGGTTTAATTAACGGACCGGACCGGTTTAATGTTTGGTTCATCGGTTTTTCGATCGAACCGGCCGGTCCGGTCCGATTAAGACAACTGTTTATTACTCAAACGAACGTATAAACTAACAAAAGATTATTATTTAGTCACCACGTACCTATGTTTGTATATTCCGGAAACTCGGGGGAATGCATGGCCTCGAGATCCAACTCACGCATAAAAGGTGGAACGTCCATCGGTTGACTGCTCGGCGGACCCACCACTACATTCTCTGCTGCTGCCTTAACTCCCACATTACCATCCTCATCTTCGTCGCCGGCCTCATAAGTGGCTTCGAAGTCATCTTCGCTGTTACTATTCATTCCTTGGTACACTACATCTCTATCATCATGTATATCTATATCATTCTGAACCGCCACTGCCTCTACAGTTTCAAAATCAACGTACACCTCAATCTGTGGGTGTCGCATCTGAGTCTGCCGGTGAATTTGAAACATCTTCTGTATACTCGCTTCATCAGTGATCGGCATGGCATCAAACTGTATTAGACCACCAAAAACCACAACCGGATTCCGGTACAGAATTCTGCTCACTCTCATTAACGTACCATTATCCATGCTTTGACAGAGGCTGTTCTGCAGCTCCATTAACGTCATCGTGCATGGAACCACAAACGAAAACGGATTCTGGGACACAAACCTCACTCTCTCATGAGTATTACGTACTATCTCACCGTTGCGATACACCACCAAATTTGCGGTGCCCTCCATTACACCAACAACAGCCTCAAAGAATCCTCACAACACACTCAAATCTCACTCAATATGGAAAACACTCTCGAGCTCTACCTTATATAGAGCAGTGCTGCCTGCCTCAACCAATCACGCTTTGACACGTGTCAGAACACCCCTGCGTGCTGAGTCATCACGCCCCCCACGTGTTGCATACTTGGACCAATCACTCTTCGCCACATCAGCACGCCCCCCACGTGCTGACTCGTCACGCCCCCTCGTGCTGCACCTCCTGGCCAACCAAACTCTGCCACATCAGCACGCCCCCTGTGTGCTGCTTAGGTGGCTCAACCACAGCATGCCACCTAGCCTCCACGCCCCTCACGTGTTGAAGGCACCACACCACCTGCGTGTTACCCCTTCATCTGACACGTCCATCTATTTGTAATACACACAGTTGCTCCATTTTCACTCAATACACCAAAATGCTTTCCATATTTAAATTAATGAGCCGCAAATTTGCTTTTTAGAGACAAAATATTCTTGTAGCTCATATACAAATTTTTTTTTTTAAAATACGTATCACTTTTAAATTTTTCAGTTAAGCAATTAATTACATAAAACTCAAAAAAAATTTTAAATTAAATAAATCTCATTCATAATCTATCTAAAGACATTTGAAACTAATTACAAATAGACGAAGAAACAAGTAATAAAAAATACTTTATAATATAGATGAATGTATATATTTTATCATATTTGTTACACATTCAAGTAATATTGTCATCTAAGTCTAACCAAGTATATCTAACATTAACAAAAATTACTCTCATTAAAAAGAACGTGATTACACGCACTACGTTATTGTCATCGTCTTCTTCTTCTTCTTCTTTATGTTTCTCCTCCTCCTTCTCTCCTACTCCTGCTCCTTCTCCTTTTCATTCTCCTTTTTCGCGTGTTTTCTCCTTATTGTCATTCTTTTGTTACTGCTGTTATTGCTGTAATTGCAGTAGAAGGTGAGAAAAAAGAGTTTTGAATTGTTTAGGACAACGAATCCAAATACACCTTAATTCACTCAGAAATGAACCGAATTTATATAATTATTGCGACACAATAACTCAGAAATGAACCGAAATTACATAACAATTGCGACACAATTAACTCAGAAATGAATCGAAATTACATAATGATTGCGACACAATTAACTTAGAAAGAAAGAGAAGAAGAGAACAATGGTAAATAATCTGCAGGTTTGAGAAGCAATAGATGTTAAAATAAAAGATTTCCAACATGAACTTAGAGATTTTTGCATGTGGATTTCAAGTTCAACTGAGAAAAATTTAACTACAATAGATAAAAAGATTTTTTTTTAAAAAAAAAAAGGCCTTTTAGAGAAAAGGAGTATATTCATGGTATCTTATATTAAATTCATAATTCATATCAGAACTGTTTGGGAGATTTCATTTTCTGGGTTATGAAGGTTGGTGAAATACTTTTTTTTCCTGTCTTTGTAGAATACTTGAAAAATATTCAGTGTATTCATTATTTCTTGTTATGTCTTTTTCTATTTAATTTTACTGGTTTTCTAAGGTATTGTCCAAGAGCTAAACTCAAATTTAACACATAAACTTAGAAATTGTGTTAAATTTGAGTAAATCAAGAAGAATTTTGAGAAAATAAAATAAGAAGAAAAAGATGAAGAAGAAAAAGAAGAAGAGGAGAAACAGTTTTGAATTGTGCAAGACAACGAGTCCAAATGCACGTTAATTCACTCAGAAATGAACCAAAATTATATAATGATTGCAACACAATTAACTCAGAGATAAACCGAAATTACATAATGGATTGCGACACAATTAACTTAGATGAACTGAAATTACGTAACAATTGCGACACAATTAACTCAGAAATGAACCGAAATTTACCATAGTAATTGCGACACATAAACTCAGTTCAAAAACAAGCACACAAATTTAAACAAGACTGAATCATGAACAAAAACAAATCCAAAATCAATTTTGGATCAGACATTGTCATTAATATGTTTCTTCTTCTTTTTTGTTTGATATTTTCTTCTCTTTTTCTTGGTTTTATTCCTCTCAAGAGAGTAAATCAAAAGAAATTTTGAGAAAATGAAAAAAGAATTGAAGGTGAAGATGAAGAAGAAAAAGATGAAAAAGAAGAAGAAGAATCAGTAGAAGATGAGGAGAAAGAGTTTTGAATTGTGCAGGACAACGAGTCCAAATGCACCTTAATTCACTTAGAAATGAACCGAAATTACATAATGGGTTGCGATGCAGTTAACTCAGAAATGCACCAAAATTACATAACAATTGCGACACAATTAACTCAGTTCGAAAACAATCACAGAAATAAGACTGAATTATGAACAAAAACACATCGAAAATCAATTTTGGATCAGACAACATCATCAACATGGCAAAAATTCAACAATAACATACAATAACAAAGACAATGATATGTATAAGAAGAAGAATAACAATGATGACGATGGAGGAGGAGGAGAAGAAAAAGGGAGGGAAAAAAGAAACTCAATTGAGAAAAAAGAAAGAATGAAGTGGTGGTGTTGCTGGTGATGACGATAACGAAAGAGAAGTTACGGCAGGCACATGAATTTAAAATATTTGGTTGGATTTAGTTAGGATTATGACTTGGATGTAGAATTTTATTGATATTTTATATGATACATAAACCCAAAATTAACTAAGTATAATCTCAAAGGACTAGATTCGATTCATAAAAACATTGATTATTATAATCAAAATAAAAGACAATTCACATTGAATAATACTAGAAAATCAAAATAAAAGACAATTCACATTGAATAATACTAGAAAATCAAAATTATAGTAGCTAATTTTAACTAATACTATATATGATAGGTTGTTAAATAAACTCATTATAAAATCTATTAAAAATAATTTTTGTTGAGTTTGAATATTAAATGTTTCTTTTGCAAGTGATCCAAAATTTGTTGATTCCGAATGGCTTCCACTTCCGGGCTTGTTCTTGGCTCATTATCGTTTCCACCTTCTACTCGATCATCTCTTTCCATCACAACTGGTACAATTTTTCTCTTTTCTAACAGTTATCAATTTTATATAAAAACAACTGCATGATAGTCTTAGTTACATGCATAATATAAAATTGGGTTGGTGGGTTGGTTGTTTAGGTTCAATTGCAAGAAGAGCTTTATGGCACAAGAAGAGAAAACTCCAATCCTTGGAGCATAACTGGAACCATTCTTACAAATTCATTCATGGAGGATCCACACCTCATAAACCCAAGACACGAAATTTTCTTATGAAAGCAACTTCTGAACCGTTTGATACACAAACCATTTGGAAGTCTACCAAAGATATCTTGCATACTGTCCAAAAGTTTACTATATCTTATTATTTAATTACTGTGGTTAGTTCACAATCAACCTTCAAAGCTACTAGGGGTGTACATAAAATAATCAAATTGTGGTTAATCGGTTAAAAAATCATAACTACATTTTGGTTAACAAATTTAATAAAATAATTTTAAAAATTATATTCATATTATTAAAAAGTGGTTAATCAAAATCAAATTTTAAAAACCGGTTTTTAATCAATTAATCAAAACCAAAATCAAATTCTTTGTAACTCTTGTGTTTAAATTGGTTAACCAATTTTTTTTATAAAAACCGATTTTTAATCGGTTAAAAACCAATTTTTTATTTTATTTTTTGAAAAATTCAATTTTTTAATGTAAAAATTGGTTTTTTTAAAATCAGTTATTTTTTAAAATTAATTTTTTTTATAACCGGTTAATAACCAAGTTTATCGTATAAAATTAATTTGATTAATTAACTAAATTATATTTTTGGCTAACCCAAAAACAATACAGATTTAATTTTTAGATTAATCAAACCATGTGCTGTCCTAAAAATTACTACACACTTGTTAATATATATTAATTATTACTGTCCAAGATTAAAATAGTTGAGTGAGTTCTGTGTTTAAAAATATTAAATCCACAAATCAACTCACATATTATGGATTGATGATTTTTGAAAATCAACCAACCCCATAATTTTTTAATTGGATTGGGAAAAATATCCAAGAATTTGTGAGTTAACCGAAACTAATAGACACCCCAACTTCCTCTAAAAAAATACAGAAACAAGAAATATTTTTATGTCTTCTGGATAAACTAACTTTATTTATGTCCGGTCAGTTAATGAGCATATCTTCGACATCACTCCTTGCAGTGGAAAATTTATCAGACATATCTCCAAAGTTTTTTGTTGGTTTATTCAAGGTGAGCTTCATCCTTCTATATTC
>NC_029785.2:10655668-10657645 GCF_000816755.2 Arachis ipaensis
CCTTACGTACATTAGCAAGAAAAAATCTCCTATCACTTGATCCTTCCTATAGCATAAATAATATCATCTTGCAACGAGAAATAATTTATTGGTTTTTTTATTAATTCGCCACTCTTTTGCAAACTTATTATTAAATTGTTATATTTTTAAACTATTTATTTATATGCTATATTGTTTCTCATATGTTGACATTTCTTTTTTATATCCTATAGAGAATATGTTAAACGAAAAAGCATTTTTAACTCAGAAAATAGTACAATTAACTAATGTTTTGGTGCATGTTGAGTTAAGGACGCTTTTTCGTTTGGCGTCTTTTACATGAGATTTTTTTCAAATCATAAAAAAATATAAAAGAAATTCAAGAATTTTTTTATAATTAAGAGAATAATTAAGAAAATAAATTATGATTCTCAATTTTTTTTTTAGTATTTTTACCTAGGATACAATATTTTTATTGGAATGCTTCTACGAGTCTTGATTGGAGATTGATTGGAGATGTTGAAAACAATCCCAAAATAATGATATGTATTATTTTGTAATATTTCCTAACTTTCTTTCTTTCTTTTCGGTGATCCTAGAAGATGAAAGGTATTTTTTTTTCTCTTAGAAGATATGATTATTAATTATAACTTCAGAAGTGTGTTATTAACCTTATCTTTTCTCAGTTTATCATAGCTATGATCTTCATGCATTGGTATACAGTTGGCATAAATCAATTAGCTGATCTTCAAATAGATAAGGTATGGATTTCTTGGCCTTGTGAAATTTTAGATTTCACAAAGTTTGTTTTAATAGAAATATTTTGTTCGCCAATGAATTCATCACGAAAGTGTGATATTCAAATATGTAGGTGTATAAGTGTTATGAGATTGTTTTATTATAAGTTTTCGAGTCGTAAATTTTATTATAGTTTTAACTGATTTAATAGTTGATTTTTTATATACAGATAATATGATTAAAATTTTGTTAATTTTTTAATTAAATTCTTCCTTGTCAATGAGTTATAATTCAAATAGTATAATCTCTTCATACTCACTTAAGAGGTCACATGTTCGAGTCTTCCTATCTTTAATAAAAAAAAAGGGTAAAGTACTAAATTGGTCCCCTATGTTTGGGCGTAATTCTGTTTTGATCCTTAAGATTTAAAGTGTCCTATTTGAATCCAAAAATGTTTCATTTAGCATCAATTTAGTCCTACAGTGAGGTCAAAGTTAAATAATTAACAAAATATCCTACATAACAACAGTATAAGAACAAAATCGATAATCTGGAGAACATGTACAAGCTCCAGAGGTACAAAATCAACTGTTGATGTATCAATACATTTATTTATTATTTTTCTTATAATATAAATAAAATATTTTCTATAGAACTAAAGAGAATGATAAATAAATGTATTGATACATCAACGGTTGATTTTGTGCCTCTGAAGCTTGTATTTGTTTCCAGATTATCGATTTTGTTCTTGTACTGTTGTTATGCAGGACATTCCGTTAATTATTTAAGTTTGACCTGACTGTGGGACTAAATTGATGCTAAATGAAACTTTTTTGGATTCAAATAGAACACTTTAAACTTTAAGGATTAAAACAAAATTACGCCCAAACATAGGGGATCAATTTAGTACTTTACCCAAAAAAAAATTAAACTCCTCCTTTCTAGTTCTTCAAAATTCAAAGATATTCATTTTATTCTAATTTAACTTACATTTTTTATTTAAATTATATAAAATAAAATATTATTTTAATTCTCAACCTTTGAGTTAAATCTTAATTTAATCCCTAACGTTACAAACATCTTATTTTAAATCCAAAAACTTTCAATGCTTTATCTTTTCCTTCTGTTGACAACTTTTAAAGTTTAAACACATAAGTGAACATATATGTGTCACACTATTTTTACATACACATTTTAGCTTATTAGTTACTTTAATTTGTTTATGATACTTTTCTATATTAATGTTATATGTTTTATTAT
>NC_029785.2:10657674-10660204 GCF_000816755.2 Arachis ipaensis
AACAAATTAAACAAATTAATTTTTATCCTATTAAATTAAAAGATACTGTAAATAACAATAAAAAAAAAAAAAGTAATCTTCTTCATTTCCGTTAAGACCAACTGTAGGATCATCACATTAATTGTCCTTGCATTGCCTCTTATTTTTGTTAAGTCTGCTATCGGGATTTGTCATAGTAATAGTAATATAATTAATCTTAACTCAACACATTCAAATCTAATAAAATTTACAATATTTTTAATTTGGCAAAAATATCTGCATTCTAATTTTAAGGTAGTATATACAACAACCAATTTGTAAATATAAAGACTACTAAAACAATTTTGTGGACGAAGGGCCAATATTTTTTGTTATTTTTATATCATTAGAATTTAGGATTTAAAATTTTAGTTTTTAGATTTAGAATTTAAATTTCAAAATTTAGTTTTTAGTATTTATTAGAGGTGAAAAAATATTAATAAAAAGGTAATTAAATAAATGAGTTGTTTTTTGTAGCAAAGGAAGAAGAAAATTTGATATGCTAGGATTTACATGGTATATTTTAGATTTTTGAATTTACAATATAGGGTATACAATTTAGGTTGGGAATGTTAGTTGTGTAGGGTTTAGTAATTAGGTGCATTAGGATTTACAGTTTAAATTTGAGGGTTTACGGTTAAATTATTAAAGTTTTAGGATTTAAATTTAAAGGTTTATGGTTAAATTATTAAGGTTTTAGGATTCGTGGTGAGAATTTAGTGTTTATGGCGTATGATTTAAAATAAAGGATAAAGGATTGTTTACAAAATTATAATTTTCGTTTTAATAACAACTGATGGCCTAAAAATCTATTTACTAAATAATACAAAAATTTGCAATCAGTCCCACTATTACACCAAAAAGCGTCAATAGATAGAAAAAATTCCAACAAGATAATTATCACCATTAACCGAAAATTAATCTAATGTCGTTAAGTTATTTTTTAAAGACAAATTCTGCAAAATCTACTTTACCGCAGAATTTGTTTATGCATGTCCAATCAACATTAACACGTGTAGAGTCCATCCTTCACCACGTCTCTTCAGTACCTGCGGAAAAAAAAACTCTTCCACACCATAGCACTGCCCTAATAAAAATAATAAATTTTATTGATGATATAGCATTATTTATTTTGTGATATGAGAAACAAGAGATATTTAAAGATAATTATTGTTGTTAACAAATATATAGAAAATGTCACTTATCCTTTATATATGTTTTCCCCTTTGTTTCTTCAGAGTTTTGGACTTGGGTGGATAACAAAATCAAAGCCATTACTGTGGTGTCTCATTATATATTTTGTGGCAAACACAAGTTATTCAATTAATGTAAGTTTATTATATTGATCTAAATAAAATTTTGTTTTTAATTATTATTAAATTTATTCTCACATGACAACAAGACTATACATAGCTATACATATTGTTGAAGGTGCTATGTAAACGTTTGACATGTACTAATAATGATTTTTCTTCTTATAATGGGTGATGATACGGTTAGGGATGTCAACGGGGTAGGACGGGGACGGAGGATGTCTCTTTGCTCTTCATCCTTGCTTTCAAATTTGCTCTTCATTCCTATCTCTGTTATGGGAGAATATTGCTCTCTATTCCTATTTTTCGCAAAGTCCTAGCTATCTTTCTAATAGTTCTGACTAATTATTAATTTTTATAAGAATAGAGCTGAAAGTATTTATTCTATACAAAAATAGCAAAATTTTATATAAAAAATCTAAACGATAAGATGGTGACTTCTTTCAAAATGACGTAGTGGGGATGCCACAACGAGTCAGAGCACAGAGCAGTAGACGAGGTGAGGGACGTGACAGCAGAGAGGAGAATGGTCACGACGACAGATTTGTGAAAAGGAATGCCACGAATATAGAGAACGACGCGGTGAGGGTGATAGAACGGTGAGACGAGAGAGTGTCGAAGGGGTGGTTGCAGAGAGGTTGAATGGAGTATGGACGACTAAAAAATATATATGAGAAATAAACTATTAATGACAATTAAGTAAATTTATGAATTTCGGGGATTAGTAGGGACAGGACAGGGATCCCTGCTCAAGTCTCCATGTCTGCCTAAGAAAAATTTTGTCCCGCGTCTCCATCTCTACGGAAAAAATTTCCCACATTCGAGATAGTTTCCACAGAAATTCTCGCATCTTGAGGAATTTTGCTATCCCTAAATACAGTAATGTCCTTTAAAATAGGTTGAGACATAATTTACAAAAATATGTGATACACTTTTAAATAATTTATAGATACAATCATAATTAATATTTTTATATTCATAAATAGCAAATTGCAATTTTCTGTTTCTATCATCAAAATCATAATTAATGATTTTTATCTCTCTAGAGAGGAAAAGAGAAACCTTCATTATCATGGTCTACAATAAAAATATTCTTTCACAGTAAATTCATTAATTTTAAGTTAATTTATTTGGGTTAGTTTTTAAAATTTTATCAATTTATAATTAAATTTTTATTTTAATAAGGTATTTATACTATT
>NC_029785.2:10660240-10665952 GCF_000816755.2 Arachis ipaensis
AAAAGAAAAGAATTGAAAAAAAAAAAGATAATCACAATTATCATTACAAACATAATCTATATAGTTTTCAAAGACTTAAATAGCAACTACCCATAAATATTGTCTCCATTCAAGTACCAAACATATTAAAAAAACAACCAAACATATTCAAATATTAAACATTTGCATCACATTCTAAAAACATAAATCTTAAGCCTTCTTTATATTTATCATGTAATGGTAGTGACTAGTCAATGTATATTTCGATTTGTTTAAATCCTACATGGAAAAGAAGAAAATAATCAAAAATTAAAACAACCTTAGTTCAATTTCAAAACATAACCAAACATTTCAAACATTCAAAATTTTATATTTCAAATATTCAGTTATCCACTACGACAAATCCTCGAAACATAACCAAAAACTTCAAAAATTCAATTCCAATTTCCTTTAGCCATTGTGCATGATTAAAAAAAAGACACATATGTGAGGCACAATCATAAGATAATTGTATGGAATTCAAAAAAAAATAACATAAACACAAGATAATTAACGAAGGAAACAAAAAATATTTCAAGGTAAATGAAAATCATAGATATCATTGAAGCTGACTTATCAAAACGGTCAACTGCGAAGAACGATCTTGCTAGAGGCGGCATTAGAGACCAGACTGCAACAAAACGATTCTGCCTTTGATGATCTTGTTGGATGGTGACACGATGAATACGACAACGCTTCTGACTCTGCCGAAAATAAAGATGGCGATGCTTCTGCCTCTATCACGATGATTTTGCCTCCAGCGACGACGGTTCTCCTCAAGCAATGACGATTCTGCCTTCTGCGGCGATGGTGTCCTCAGGTGCGCGATGGTTCTACCTTCTGCAATGACCTTGAGAGTGAGAGGTGGAAGCAGTGAGAAGAGACGAGGGTGCCGGATGGCAGTGAAAGTGGAGGGTGGTGGCAGAGAGAAGAAAACGGAGAAGGAGAAGGATCTATAGCGACAAAGGTTCTGCCTTCTGCGGTGACCTTGAGAGTGAGAGGTGGAAGCAGTAAGAGGGGACGAGGGTGGCGAATGACGATGAGAGTAGAGGAGGGTGGCAAATGACGATGAGAGGGAGAGAATATGAAAGAAGGAGAGGCAATGATGAGTAATGACGGCACAGAAAATAGAAGGGATAAAGTTAGGGTTTCTCAAACTAATATATATAATAGGAGAATTTTTGTCAATTCCTATATACGGGTATTAAACGGGTCCCCGCGAGGTGGAGACCTCACTCCCCAACCCGCTCCATTTATTTCGCAGGTCTCTGTCTTCACCTCCTGTGGGTGAAAAAATGCCCCAGATTCGTCCTCCAGCAGGTAAATCCACACGAGTACCCATCCCGCTAGAAAAAAATTGCCATGCTTAGCTTGCCATGCAAAAAACGTTACAGTTAACAAAATATACATTTCTAAATTAAAGATACTCACTCGAACTCTATACAAAAGTATATTCTACTCCAAGTTATATTCAAAAGCTTTTTTTTTTCAATAATTAAGTGATTATTAAGCCCAAATTCAAATGAACATGATTCATACAACCTTACAACATAGTCTAATAAGCATAGAACAACACACTCAACATAACCTCATACAAGCCAAAACAAACTACACAGTGCATGCACATAATCTCATACATGATAAATCAACAAATATCAAGAAGAGCACTAACATCTTAAACAACCAATCAAACTATGAGCATCTCTACCAATTTTCCTCATTTATATGTCTTACCTCCATTTGGGTCAATACTAATCTCAAATCAATGTCCATACGGTACTATCAAACATCTCTTTGGCATTGCCATTAGGAATGTCGAATAGCAACCAGTCATAAATTTGGGAGAAAAATCCTAACCAACCCTTGACAATTACTTCGAAAGACAACGAGCCCTTAATAAAAAAAATACCTAATTCGGCCCCTGAGCTTTACTTTTATGGGACCGATTAGTCCATGTGTCAATGTTCTTTTTTTTTTCTTTGCACAGGGGCTAATCGTCAGTTCCATAAAAATAAATTAAAGTTCAGAGACCGGATTGAGTATTTTTTTTGTTTAGGAGCTTCGTAGTCCTTTCGAAGTAATTGTCAGGAGCGGGTTGAGTATTTACTCTAAATTTGGACCAATAGATGTATATTACTTAGTTTCTCTATCTTCCAAACAGTACAAGAAGTTATGAAAATAACGACCGATTTGAATAGTTGCTAATATTTTGGTCGTTGTATTTCTTGTAGTGATACTGATGTCTTAACCAAGCTCGACATATGTAAAAGTTTTGAGATCATCATCATGTTATCAGAGAAAGGAAAATTTTTCACCTACACTTTAACCTATCATTCAAGACTCAACTTTATGTTTACCGTTTTAAGTATTCATTTTGGTTTATATCCCTTAAACTATTCTATTTCTTAGTTTTCAAATATTCCAAACAATGGTAAAGTAACCCACAATTTTTTCTTCAAGTCGAGCAACCTTATCTCTTTCCATTCATTAAGCACAGCCCATGGAGTCTCATGCATACAAAAGTAAAATCCCATCAATTTAAAATCTCTATATTACCTTATATGCATAGTTATCAGAACCGAATCGGTAATTGACCCGGTCAGGGTCATTGGGTTACTGGTTCAACCAGTGGGTTATTGATTTATCCAGTTGATCCGGTCATGATTAAATAAAAATATAAAATTATAAAAATAAAATTAGAATTAAAAGTTAAATGCATAATTAAATAAAAATATAAAATTAAAATTAAAAGTTAAATGCATATTTTCAAAAATATATTAATAACAATTAAATATCAATTCTTAGATATAATTTATAATGCAAAAAGACATAATAAATTAGTTACTAGTACAAAATATTTTTTCAATTTAAATAAATAAAAAAAGATAACACAATTAATATTAATATATCAATATATTTGTATACTATGTGTTATTACTTATTTGGTATCCATGTGAATCCATACTTAAAAGAATAAAAAAAAATAAAAAATCATTCATGTTTTGTTATATATATAATTTTTGTCATATATATTAATAAGAAACAAATTTGACCTAGTGGCAAGGGGAAGCTATGTTCTTACGCAGTCCCGTGTTCGAAACCCATGTTCATCATTTTTGGGGTACCGTACCAGTGGGAGCTCCTACGATGGTTTGGCGGTCCGTGGGTGCACCGTGGACCCACGGCGGGTCTAGTTCAATCTGCGTACGAAGCGGCCGGTTTTCAATGGTTTGACCACCGTTGACCGGTTTGAATGCATGTCCGGTTCAATCTACCAACCGAACCGGGTCTAGTGGCAAGGGGAGGCTGTGTTTTTACGCAGTCCCGTCTCTACCAACCGAACCGGGTCTAGTGGCAAGGGGAGGCTGTGTTTTTACGCAGTCCCGTGTTTGAAACCCACGTTCATCATTTTTGGGGTACCGTACCAGTGGGAGTTCCTACGATGGTTTGGCAGTCCGCGGGTGCACCGTGGACCTGCGGCGGGTCTAGTTCAATCTGACGCACGAACCGGCCGGTTTTCAACGGGTTTGACCACTGTTGACCGGTTTGAATGCATGTCCGGTTCAATCTACCAACCGAATCGGGTCTAGTGGCAAGGGGAGGCTGTGTTCTTACGCAGTCCCGTGTTCGAAACCCACGTTCATCATTTTTGGGGTACCGTACCAGTGGGAGTTCCTACGATGGTTTGGCGGTCCGCAGGTGCACCGTGGATCTGCGGCGGGTCTAGTTCGATCTGACGCACGAACCAGCCAATTTTCAATGGATTTGACCACTGTTGACCAATTCGAATGCATGTCCGGTTTAATTTACCAACCGAACCAACCAAACTACCAATTTATCAGTTTTTTGTTGAACCGGCCAATTTGGTCCGATTCTGATATCTATGCTTATATGTGTAGTCTACAAAGTCTTTTTTTGTTATTTAGCCTTTGAATATGAACAAAACATGCAATCATTTTTACTCATGGGCCACTCCATTCCACAAATATTTTACTTCCTTAAAGCTAAGATAGGATATACCTAGAAAGAAAAGTAGCTCACTGAATACTCTTTGTTAGAGTCAAATACCCAACAAATTAAAACGTATATTCTATCCCAAAAGTTATTGCCTAGAATTGATAATACTCATTAGCTCTTAAACTTGCTCTTTCTTCTCATTATAATTCTAGATAAATGTTAGAGAGTCATCATAATTTTTTATTTTTGATTATCAGTTAATCATAAATATTTAAAAGTATGAGATAAAGTATATTGTTGAATTATTGGACTAAAAAAATTAAATTAATAATTAAATAATAACAAAAAATAATAAATTCTGATGTCCCCTAACATTTCTCGTAATTCTACTCCAAAGGTCATTCCTACTCATACTCATTTCATCACCCCATGTCAATAATGCAAGAATTTTGTTGGCTCCAGATCAAATAACCATGGAAAAGCACTAACAAATGGATAAGGACATAATCTAGATATCTTTCCAAAAGAGTGCTTTCCACCATCCCCTATGTTCCTAGGTGTGCCTTACTTGGCGGTCTCAAAAACAATGAAGCTTGGTTTAATAAATCTTTGGATGTCTTTTTAAGGATACCCATTTGATGAGTATTTCTATTCACTGGCAAATCTATTTGACTTTATGTTGTAATTTAAGTAGATTGTCATCTTCCGCAATTGATGATTATGTTCATATAAAATCTTCATCACCATTTAAAAAGAGAGACATTATTTTTTTATTGTTAGATCTCTAACACTAATCTTTTTTTTGTCATTTAGATTCATTCCCATTTTACTTAAGGTTGCACATGGATCAAATCAGATCGGATATGGCCGAAAATTCGATCCAATCTGTATTCTATCAATCGGATCAGATATAATATCATCAGACTCACCCTCCACCCTCCGTAAAAACCCTAATTTCGAAAACGTTGAGAACAAAAAATATACTTTTATTTATGATACGATGATTTAAATGTATTGGCTCAACGCACATACACTTTTTAATGTTCTCATATATGTAATATTAATTTTATGGTGAATACATTATTGATTGTTTTATATTATAACCATGTTATATCTAAAAATTTTCAGTTGCCACTGTTAAGGTGGAAGAAATCTACAATTTCTACACTATTGTCAGGTGTACCAACTATGCTAATAGCAAATAATGTTGCACCTTTTCTTCATATGAAGGTATTACTTTACATAATTATGCTATTTTGAGGCATATAATTGGTAGTGAGGGTGCATCCATTAGCTTTAGCATGTGCATTTAAAAGAATCACATTTTTACATTTTACTCATGTAGGTCAAATTCTTGAAAAAATATTTGCAACTAGCATCTTAGAGAGAATTAAAAGGAAGGAATGAACCAACAAGCATAAACATTTTTAAGTTAACAATACTAGATTTGTTGCATTTCAATTTTCAATGTAGCAAACTGGTATTCAAAGAAGACTAATGTATTTTTGGATTCAAATGAAATTTTTTGTTCTAGACTTATGTTCTCGAGAAGACAACTATATTTCCAAGATCAATAGTCTTTACCATTTTGGTCATGAGCTTTTACTATTCAGTCATCATATTGTCTAAGGTAAGAAACCTTTTTATGTATAGATTTAAAATTACTTAAATTATTGTGTTAGTCTTTAAAATTTTTTTAAAATTTGTAATTAGATTGTCTCTATATTTTAAAAGTTT
>NC_029785.2:10666147-10687288 GCF_000816755.2 Arachis ipaensis
ATTAAGTTAAATATTTTGGAACGACAAAGATATGATTACAAAATTAAAATCAATATAGAAATTCAATTTAAAATTTTTAAAGTATAAAGACTTAATTATAAATTTAATAAAACTATGAGAGTTATTAAAAAATTTAACCCTTAAAATTTAGATATTTTTAGCACCAATGGGTCTTTTGCTTTAATTTTCTTTCCTAATTAATATAGCAATATTTGTTGGCATAAAATAGGACATACCCGACATTGAAGGAGACAAGGCAGCCGGTATACAAACTTTGTCAGTACGCTTAGGTCCAAAGCTGGTATTTTCTCATCCCATGCAATACCTCATGATTATATAATCATATTTCTAAATTCTTTCTTGTTAATTTTTTTAGGTATTCTGGACATGTGTTTTACTCCTTGAAATGGCTTATGGAATTGCCATTATCATGGGAGCAATATCTCCCTTCTTATGGAGTAAAATTTTTACGGTAATAACGTGATATTTACTTGCATAACTTATAATTTTATTCTGAGTGTAAACTATTATTTTTATTCATAAAATTGAAGTTATATCCATAAAAAATTGATCCTGATAAAATTATTTAAATTTTAAAAAAATTATTTAAAAATTTTAAATTATCTTTCTTAACCTAACTTCTGAATTGTGATGAAAGTAGCACCGATAGTTGTAGATGAGATCTAGAAAATTTTAGTGATGGTAAAAAGTTAAGGATTAGAGTGGGTTAGATAAGATTAAAAAGGGTAATTTGGGATTTTTAGATAATATTTTAAGATTTGAAAAATTTTGTCATACGAAATTCATTTTTTATGGCTACAACTTTAATTTTAGTTTTTCGTGGGTAAATTATCAGCGTTTAAAACTTTTATGGATTTTTGAAATAAAAAGCTCAACACAATAAGGTGGAGCATCAACAAAAAGTACTAAACAGATAAAATAAACTAATTCTTAATCATTTTTGGCAAAAGCCATCAACAACCCAAAAGATAAAATATCACTCCACTCTTTGTAACTCTTAATCGATTTGTTAACTATTCCTGCAACACCTATTTCTTGATTCTTGAAGATTCTGTCGTTCTTTTTCAACCAATAGCTCCAAATGATAACAATAAAACCAAACTCACCAACATTCTATCAATTCGACTGCACGATTGACCCCTGAACCATGTAAACTTACAGTCATACAACTTTATATTCACAAATTCCATATTGCTGTTAACACACTAGCTTCTTTTCTTTCTTCCAACGGCACAACCTCATTGAAGACACCCATATAACAAAGATGAACTTGACATATTTCCGATAAAAAACTCAACTCTTCCCACACAGCAAGCTTCTCTTCCCTTGTATGCGCACCATACACCAAGCAAACCGCACAAATGAAAATTATTGTTTCTCAATTCTCCTTCTATACACAACTATCTCTTCCCTTTATAACAATTACTTAACCTAAACATTATATCATCCCATATTATTAATAAACCTCCAGAAGCACCTTCCGATCCCACAAATTCCAAACCCACCGCATCATTACCCCAAAATTGCACTACATCAAACTTAGTAATCACCTCTTTCTTTGTCTCTATCAATCCTATCATATTCATATTATGTTTACGCTTAAATTTTTTACTATTTTCCACTTTCCAATACCCCTAAACCCCTCATATTCCACGAACTAAATCATTTAAAAATTTTATTACACACCTTATTCCAATTTTGGGGCGACTCCTTCTCGCTTTCTCTTTCTGTTTTGCTTGCCTTCTTTTTTGTGCCAATACTTCATTCTGAACTTGGAGAATAGCCATAATGTCCTTATCCTCATCATATAAAACAACTCCTGATACGACCGCCAGATCCCAAGCAGTCCTATTTTCAGCCATATCTTTATCCCAACTTCCTCCTAACTCATTTTGAGTAGTTTCACCATCTGCATCCTACTCTGAGTCTCCCGAATCTTCCAAGTTCCTTACAGCCCCTTCATCCTCCAACCCAGTTTTCTCCACCACTGTATTCTCATCCTCTAAATCTGAATCCTACACTGCATCACCCCTCATCAGACATATGCTAACATGCTACTTATCACTTTCGTCCAAACTAGCGTGAATCTCATTAACTACACTTGGTGGAATGTTTTCCTCCGCTGTGCTGTTCGAACAATGCTCCGTACCTCCGCCAATCTCCTTTCTGGCTTGATTCTGCTCGTCGGGTGCATCAGGCGCTTCATGCTCCTCCCTGCCCTCCATGCCATCAAGCTAAGCGCGGACATTATCACCTCCGCCACCAGCAGTTGACTTCCGCGCTGCTCCCAGATCCGTCTCGTCAACGCTGTTCACCGTGACATCAACCCTTTGGCGAACTTCATGACCAGCCACGCCCTTCTCTTCACCATCGCCTATAGCAGCCAACAAGGAGACCCTTTTAAAATGCACGATGACGTACTCTCCATCGTACCACACAACCACTTCGCCGCCACATCCCACTAACATATTAGGTCTTATATGCTTCAACCCAGCCCCAACTGAACTTTTGTTCAACACCAAATCAACCCCTTCTTTCCGTTTATCCCATATTCCCAAGTCTCCGTTCTTTCAGAGACTGCTTCGTTACGGATTGTTTGAGATCCCATAGATTCCACACTCACCATAACTGTCGGATACACCAAACGATTATCTATTCGCATTTTCAAAAGATTCTCATGTCATTCATCCAAATCCTCAATGGTAATTACCTTTCTATCCTTATCATGCTCTGCCTCCCGTAGCTCTTGTGGCATCATTGCCACCACATCCTATCCCAACTCCAACGGTTCCCTCTGAGCTTCTAGTTTTTCACTTCCATGGTGTTCCAAGACAACTCTCCCTTTCTCGTTCACCTCAATATCCTTTTCTTTAATTTTTTGTCTGTTTTTCATTAGGAGACTCCTTGGCATCTTCATCGTGCGTAGTGATTTTTTTTTCGGACATCAATCCTACTCTTATACTTAGCCTCACCCACAAAGATCTCTTTACTCCTTAATCGCATTCCATTCATCTCCTTAATGACATTTAATGCCCCTCCTTTTGTAGTATACCTGATGAAAGCAAACAGATGGATCCGGCCATACTTCTCCTTGCGTGCCAAATAGATGTCATTTATCCTTCCTGTCCACTTGAACATATGAAACAATTCATTCTTCGAAACATTGCCTGGTAAATTATCCACAAAAATTGTGAATGATTCACTCTCCAATCGGAGATACACTTTCCAATTCTAAATTCGTGGATCTTTCCCAACATTGGGTTGTCTAGCTTTATCCCGCTTTGCATTAGACAAAAGTAATCTTTTGTCTATCTTATCTAATATGTCACTAAAATACTATTTTTCTATGGAAGCGCTTCTTATGGAGAGGATCCTTTTCCCTAATATAAAAAATAAATAAATAGATTTTGTGGCCAAAATCACTTTCTAAAACACATTATAACAAGTAGCTATTTGAAGAAATAGTTCTAAGAAAAATAGATGTAAATACCATATCAGTACCTGAAAGATTTTGGTACTAACAAAATAGTACCTAATCTTTGTTATTAATAAAATAATTTCCGAAAGATTTTAAAATTTGACAAAAGTCACCAGCCATCCCAAAAGATTTTAAAATTTAACAAAGAGGTAAATACCAAATCGGTACATGAAAGATTTTGGCGCTGACAAAATAGTACCTGACTTTTGTTATTGACAAAATAGTTCTTAAATGATGTTAAACTTTGACAAGTGTGTCCCTAAACTCGTCGGAGCACATTTTCGATGAAAAGGATGCGGAGGTGGCCACCAAAAAATCCAAGATGGAATTTTTAATTAATTAATTATCCAGAATCTAATCCCCTTAATCCCCTATAATCCACCTTTTGAACCTTAATCCCCCTCCCTTCCCCTTGTGAACCCTAATCCCCTCCCCAACGCACTCTCTCACACTCTTAATGCATTCTCCCCAAAGCGACAGTAGAGCTCAACCTTCTCAGTCTCACAGAGCCGCTATCACCGACACTGTACGGTCGCCAACTCGTCGTCGGGTCTTCTGCGTCTGCCAACTCCTGTGTCGTCTGTCTCCTTCGTCGGCGTCGCGTCGTCCGTGTGCCTTCACCGCTGTCGCCTTGCCTAAACCCACTCTCCGTCATCCCTGCACCTTCACTGTTGTCTCCTCAATGTCACCTCATAGGTATATGCTTTGCGGTAACTCGCTTCCCTCCTTGTGGTCAAACATAAGAACAGACACACATAACAGCAGCGTTTCACTCATCAGCCTCGGTTCTGTCACCTCTGCTCGCTGCCCCACCACCAGTCACCGCTCGTAGCTGCTCGCTACTCACCGCCAGTCGTTGCCCTATCTCCTATGTCTGTGTTCCATCTTGGCTCCGCCGTGTCGTGCTTCCTCTGTCTCTTATTCTTCTGGCCTGGTCTAAATTTGCCTCTTACTTCTGTGGTGTTTATGTTGAGCTTTATTTTATTTTATTTTATTTTGATTATTGTATATGAATTTGTTTGTATTTCTCTGAGCTTTATTGTTATTAATCTTTTTGAATTGTAAATTAATCTACAAATTTGGAACAATTCATGATTGAAAAAGTGAGAGTGTGACGGGGAAGGAGAATCTTTTGCTAGATTAGAGTTCACGAGGATTTTCAGGTTTATGGCAACTCATGAATGAGAGAGTGCATTGGAGACGGCAGAGGTTAGGGTTCAAAAGGGGGAAAAGATGGGGGGATTAGGATTCAGAAAGGGAGATTTTAGATTTTTCAGGTTGGATTGGTTAATTAATTAATTAAAATTTTCACCTTGAATTTTCCGGTGGCCACCTCAGCATCATTCTCGTCGGAAATGTGTTTCGACGAGCTTAGGGATACACTTGTCAAATTTTAAAATCATTTAAGGACTATTCTGTTAGTATCAAAATCTTTCGAGTACTAATTTGATATTTACCTCTTTAATAAAAGTCACCAACCATCAATTACCTGAAATTAAGATTTAGGAGTGATGTGTCAGTCAACGATGATCATAATTATAAAAAAAATCCACTTTTAATTTTTGTAATTTTAAAAACTCCCCAAATTTAATTTTCTAAAAAACCTTAATCTTTTTTTTCTCATCTTCTTCCCTAATTCTCAAACCGCACATCCCTAGCAATTTCCCTTTTTCCTTCCCCTTTGTCACTCGTCTCGGTTCCCTTCCCTCCGATCCCTTTTTCCTTAGACGGTTGCAAATTCTGCAAGAGCATGAAGGGCAGAACCAATCACCAGCAGGAACATGATCAAAGCAGATACATTCAATGTGAAATGATGCCGGATAGTGATCAAGAGAAGAATGAAACCCCCCGCGAGAGAGATGTTGATTATTGCAACCAGCATGAGCCTCGAATTGAGAGTGTGCACAAAGAACCGCAACAATGGCAAACAATACCAGAACGAAAACAACTTCCCTCTCTTCACCAATTCATTTCAAAGTGTTTTATCATAGCCTCCCTGAATTTTGCAATTATCTTCAAATTGTTCCCAGTAAAGATTAAATCATCAACATAAAGACACACGATCAAGATATCTCTAGGTTCAACGAACTTGATATAAAGAGTATGCTCAAACGGACATCTTCTGAAACCATTCTCAATGAAATAAGAATCAATCTTCTTATACCACGCTCTTGGTGCTTGCTTTAACCCATACAAAGCTTTCTTCAATTTGTAAACTTTATCTTCTTTTCCAAGAACTTCATATCCTGCAGGTTGCTCAACATACACTTCTTCTTCTAAAGTGCCATTTAGAAATGCAGACATAACATCCATTTGATGTATCTTCCACTTATTTTAAGCCGAGAGTGAAATAATCATACGAATAGTGTCTAATCTTGCAACAGGAGCAAATACTTCAAAATAATTGATACCTGGCTTTTGTTTGTATCCCTTAGCAATTAATCTTGCTTTGAAACGATCAACTTCACTGTTGGATTTATACTTAGTTTTGTAAACCCACTTTACTCCAATCTGCTTCTTATCTACTGGTAAACCTGTCAGCTTCCATGTGTCATTCTTCTCAATGGCATGAACTTCCTCATCCATTGCTTTCTTCCAGTTGTTGTCTTTAGAGGTTTCTTCAAAGTTCAACGGCTCACAATATGAAAATAGAGAAAAATTATGATTTCTTCATTAGATGGATCATTGTCATTGCCAACTTCATAATATGCTAATCTAGCAGGCAGTCTCTGCTCTCTTTGCGATCTTCTAGATGATTCTAGTTGTTCAGATGTGTCAGGTTGCCTTTCTTCTACTTCATCACATGTATTTGGAATTATAGTTAGCTGCTTTTCTGTCTTTTTGTTCCAGTCTCACATGTCTTTCTCGTCAAACGTCACATCTCTACTGATGATCACTTTCTTTGTTTCTGGATTGTACAACTTGTATGCTTTTGAGTTTGTGCTATAGCCAATAAAGATATACTTCTTGCCTTTGTCATCTAACTTTTTCCTTAATTGATCTGGTACATGGGCATAAGCAATACACCCAAAGACTCTGAAATGATGGATGGAAGGTCGCTTTCCACTCTAAGCTTCCTCTGGAGTTTTATCACGAACACTTTTTGTTGGACACCTGTTTAAAATATGAACTACTGTTGCGACTGCTTCTGCCCAAAACTCTTTAGGCATTTGTTTTGACTTGAGCATGCATCTGACTATATCCATGATGGTTATATTCTTTCTTTCAGTAACTCCATTTTGTTGAGGAATGTATCTAGTTGTTAGTTGGTGTTGAATTTTGTGTTGCTTAAAGTATTCAAAACACGCAAGATATTCTGTTCCTCTGTCTGTTCTGAGAAATTTTTATTTTACAGCCACTTTATTTTTCGACAAACGCCTTGAATGTCTTAAAGACATCACATGCTTCTGATTTCTGCTTCAGAAAGTATACCCATGTATATCTACTAAAATCATCAATAAAAGTGATAAAGTACATGCACCACCGTTGCTTAGAATTTCTACAGAACAGAGATCTAAATGCACAATTTCAAGTAATCTTCTAGCTCTCCATGACTTTTCCGTAGGGAATGGATCTCTGTGCTTCTTTCCCAGTTGACAAATCTCACAAATACAATTGGGAATATGAATCCGTGGTAGGTCAGAAACAAGTCCTTTTATTGACAGGTAGTTTAGGCCAGAAAAATGAAAATGCCCAAACCACATATGCCACAATCAGTTATCATCAAGTATCACATAACTCATGCAAGAGGGATTGACATGTTGAATTTTTAATGAAAACATTTTGTTTGAAGTCATCTTTGCTTTATCTATGAACCTTCCGTTGTTGTCAAACACAGTGCAATATCCACGATAAGTTATCATCTTATATCCCTTTTCAGATAATTGTCTCATACTCAGTAAATTGTAATCAAGTTCAGGAGCATAGAAAACATCAGAAATATAACTCAGAGAACCATCCTTCAATCTAATTGGTATGTGCCCTTTTTCTTCAATAGGGATCTTTGTACTATTACCGAACTTCAATAATAGTTTATCTAAATCATCTATTGAAGAAAATAACTCCTTTCTACCAGACATATGATTACTACAAGCATTATCCAAGTACCATATATTTTCATCTTCAGCACATGAATTACTCGTAAAAAATAAAGTCTGAGTACCCAGATTATCATCAGTATTTTGATGCTGATTTTCTGCAACGTGTGCTTGATTGTTGTTCACCATTTTGAATCTGCAATATGCTGCTTTGTGTCCATACTTTCTACAATGAAAGCAGTTGAAATTGGTTCTTTCTTGATAAAAATTTTCTCGACCTCTTCCTTGGTTAATAGGCCTGAAATTTGTTCCACCTCTTCCTTGATTAGGTGGTGTAAAATTATTATAACTTCCTTGGTTGTAATTGCTACGACCTCTACCTCTGAAACTTCCTCTGCCTCTACTTTGAAAATTAAAACCATGACCTCGTCCTTCTTGTGTATAACTTGATGCTACAACATTGTTTAAATTCACTCGGCTTTTCAGGACTTCCTTGGTTGATTTTTCTGATTTCTCTAGTATTCTACTGATGTGGCTTTCCATGGTTCCTTGCAACTCTGCAATCGTCATGGTATCCATATCGTGGGACTCTAGTATAGTAGTCACCACATGGTCATACTTCATCGGCATGGTTCAAAGAATTTTCTCCACCACTTTGCTATCGGGCATATCTTCTCCAAAGACTCTCATCTTATTGACAAGGTCTGTAACACGAGTAAAATATTGCTCAATGATTTCTGAGCTAGACATCTCATACCTTTCATATTCTCTTCTGAAAGACTGTAGCTTTGCTTTCTAAGCTTTATCTACGCCTTTGTATGACAGCTTCAATGTGTTCCATGCTTCCTTTGCACTTTTGGCATTTGCTATTTTTCCAAACACCGTATAATCTACTCCTTGATGAATTTGAGATAGCGCCAATTGATCTCTCCTCTGTTGGGCAGCATCTGCTCCTTCTTGCAAACCTGGTTCAATGAAATTCCACAGGTTCTGGGCCTTCAAATGGGTAGACATCAAAGTCTCCCAATAACTATAATCAAGTTTTCCATCTAACTTGGGACCGGACCACACAATATTAAAAGTATTTGCCATACCGACTCTATGAATAAACAACTATGTGAGAACTCTCCCACACCTCACAAACTCTCAAACACCAGGCGTTGGATTAACCAGCTCTGATACCAAATGAAAGTAAAATACCCACAACTTAATTGGCCCCAAGGTCACTTACTCACATAAATAGCACTATTATATTTTCAATCTCTTAAACTTACCAACACTCATGATACTCATGGAACAAAAGAACACTTCTCATAATCATATTTTTTATTTTAAGGAACACACATTACAAAGACATGATACCACCTATTTATAGATGTTTATAGGCGGTGATTTTATAATACACTTTAACTAAAGCACTTTCTAACATAATAAACTATCCTAAGTGTTGGCGGCAGGAAGCTTGTGGATATATCACTTGTATGTCTTCTTCAATTTTTTTTTGGTACTTCATGTCTTCTTCAATTTGAACTCTAGTTCTTTTGACTTTTCAAACTTTTTAGCATACTCATGTATTCTAGTTGTTTCTTGATTCTTGTATCCATGTAACTCTAGCTATTTGCTTATTTAGTCATCATTCATGATAATTCCAATAGCGGTGATATAGTGCAAGTTGATTTAATTATCTAACAATTAACTGATACGTCATTCTTAAACTTAAATTTCAGATAACTCATTTGATGACTGGTCACTTTTGTCAAATTTTAAAATACTTTGAGGATCATTTTGTTAATAACAAAGATAAGATATCATTTTGTCCGCACCAAAATTTTTTGGATATATACCGATTTAGTATTTACATAAAAAAATATTTTGTTATATAATATCTCATACATAGATAAATTACTTTATGTTAGCTCTAGTGGAATTCCTCAATTCCCTAATTGTGCTAATTAATTAAATAATAAAACTTTAATATTGCTTGTTAGTATAATTCCAAAATATTTAAAACATGTTTGAGTTATATCTTTTATTCACTAGAAGGATAATATTAAAATATTAACTTGAAGGATAGTTTTCATCAATTCGTTTAACACGCTACGAAATTAGGAGTTTAAGATACTAATTTAGAAACCAATTTTTTCTCATGTAGATGTATGTACTTTATATGCACCTCCATAGAGAACTTTATTAATGTCAAGTGAAAGCAAGATTACTTCATTATTTTAATAAAGTTCTGATTTTGTTGTATATATCATTCAATTTGTTAGGTCTTAGCACATGGAATCATGGCTGTGATTTTATGGTATCGTGCTAATTCTGTTGACTTAAAGAGCAAAGATGCCTCCCAATCCTTTTATATGTTTATCTATAAGGTATGCAATAACTTTACAATAAAGTAATATGAGAACTAGGTGAATCCAATATTTTTCATAATGGAAGTTATATCATAAGTTGATTATGTATTTAACACTTGTTCTTTGTTTTGAGAAATAAGTTAAAACACATTTATTTCTACTTTCCAAAAAACACAAAAGAAAAATGAAAAAGAGAAAAAAGAAGATGTAAAAGCTGCAACCAATTCCACAATGTCAATATAATTATGGATAACATACTCGGTTAATTTTTTTGGTAATGGATTAAAGGAGTGTGTTATGCATAGTTATGAAAAGTTAGTATATTTTTATAGATATAGAGATATATTTTTTTTAAAATTAGAAACTACAAATTGAAAGCTCAGATTTGGGTGGGAATAAAAAATTGAAGGTCAAATTTTGGATAGAGATAAAAAAAAAAATGTCGGTTTTGGAGAGGATTAAAAATTGAGAATTGACTTTGGATAAAAAACAAAAAAATTCAGAAAACCTAAATTGAAGGATCCGATTTGCGTGTTCAAAAAAATGTTTGGTTTTAGAATACAAATCTAACCCTTAAATTTGTAAATTTTAAAAAAAATAAAATATAAAAATCATAAATTTGACCTTCAGACTTGTAGTATCAGTACAAAATAAAAATATACTAAATTTTCACATTATTGAAAAATACTTGTAGTACAATACAAAAAATAAAAACCCTAGCATACTCTTTAAAATTAAAGATTTTATATATGCACCTTTTAAGCATGCCTGTGGTATTCATGCCCATTTATTATATTGTAGCTGAAAAAAGAAGAAGCCATTTCCCATAGTGCGTAGATTTAAGTAGTAAAAGTTTATGGTTTAACCGTTTTGGTGCTATGGTGCCATGCTCAATCAATTTAATTTATTACATGATTGAATGATGCTCTCTAAAATAGAACTATCATACCCTTTAAAAGTCAATCTTGATCAAAGTTATGAAAGCGTGTGAACTATGAGTTACCCTAATTCAAATGTTTTATTTTATTTTATTTTTTCAGCTTCTTTGTGTGGAGAACATCCTTATACATTTCGTGAGATGAAGATGGACAAGTAGTATTATTCATATAATAAATAGTGCAAACTTTAATTTTCCATCTGCTATATGTATCTTGGTTCAAAAAATAATTTCATTAGATATATAGTTACCCAGGTTGATTATATATTATTTATATACATAAACTTAGTAATTATTGTCTTTCGTCAATCGTATTGTGCTTTAGTATCAAATGGGAACTATTTGGATGTATGTCTTATAATTTTGGATAAGAAAACTTTCATCACATATGTATAAATTAAACAGCATCTAAAGACAAAATTTCAAAAATTCATTGCATGAAACTAGTAGCTTTTCAATAAAGAACAAGTACAAATATAATGTGAACTATCTTTTTCTAAAATAAAAGTTGAATTGTATTTAAACATGTTTTTCTAAAATAAAAACAAATCTAAAAAAGGCTTATCAAGATTTTGGCTTACAAGTAGCAGAAATTGTATGTTAGAATTGAATTTAGAAAAAATTTAAGTTCTTGTAGATAAAATAGATATCAGAAGCCTATTAAAATAAATATAAAACTTCATTCAGAAGTAAAGTAATGAGTTAAGAGAAGTCACATAATGATGTATATTAGTTTGGTCAAGACATGTCTACATTCAATTTCTAACAACTATTGAGATTTTCACTATATTAATCAAATGATATAAGATAGTATTTATACTAACCTTCTCAAGCTACTACAACTCAAAGTCAATGATATGAGATATTTAGATATTAATTACTCTGTTGGTCGTTATAGTTTCGCAAAATTTTTAATTAGGTCCTTATACTTTTTTTTCTTTTAATTAGGTCCTTGCACCAATTTTTTTTTTTCAATTGAGTCCCTACACTTTTTTTTCCTTTTATTTGAGTCCTTGCATCAATTTTTTTTTTAGTTGGGTCCCTATATAATGAAGTCAATTACTACTAAGAGGGACTTAATTAAAAAAAATTTGGTGTAAGGACCCAATTAAAAAAAATATAGGGACCTAATTAAAAATTTTGTAAAACTATAAAGACCAACAGAATAATTAAACCTATTATTTTCTAAAGCTTTTTCAGACTAGCCAATGACTCATATCACAAAGATTTAAGAACCTTAAATATATTATTTTTTTAAGCCTTCTCAAACTAAGCAGTGATCACGATTAGATCTATTTACAACTTTGAGTACAAAATTTTCTGTAATATAAATCACAGGATTTATTGTATATATTGGGTTATAACTTTAATCTGAGTACAAAGTTTTCTATGAGCTTATAGAATATCCATCAGTCTGTTAATGCTCTCTTAGATTTTCTCTTATAACATTTATCTGAACTTGATTCTTTTGTCTAAATTCATTAACTTTAATAGAAAATTTTTTGGTTTCTTATCAACATAAGCAATTTAACATGAAGATTTTGAATTTATGAAAGTGCTATGCAGAACTTGATGAATAAGCTTGTGTCATCTCATAATGAAAATTAAGTGTTGCCACTGTTTGCTCAATCTAAAAAATTAACCAATTTTAAGGTTTAGGGTATAGTATTAAAAATTTGTGATTTTAGGTTTAAAATTTAAAATAAGCAAAATAATTTAAAAAATGTTAATTAATATTAGCTAGAAAAAATTGATTATCTAACACTATTCGTGTGAATTGAATAGGATGAATACTGATAACAGGTTATGGTGAAGGTGACCTTTGAGGTCGATGAGGCAATAGATTTTGAGGTAATGATTGACATGGTTAGAAAACGCATAAAAAGGTGGAGTTGAACTTTGTTTAGAAATTTTTTTCTAAAATGAAATCAAATGTGAAAAAGTTTATTAAGCTCTTAGGTTGTGAGTAGCAAAAACTTAATGCTAGATCTTATTTTAATGGTGGAAAAAAATTTTAAACAGGAGAAAAATTCACTAAATAAGATAGAATATTTTAAACAAACCAAAATTAAATGGTAGAATGAATTTTAAAGATCAAAATGTTAGGCAATGCTTGCAAAATAGTGTTAGAGATCAAATTATTGACCAAAAAGAATTCTCTACTCTTTAAGGTATTCATGAACAAATATTTTAGAATAGAAATAATCATGGAAGCTGACTCTAACGAAAATTCTTGAGTTTGTCGGAGCATATTGGAAAGAAGAAAGATAATGAAAATGGACTCAAAATAATATTGGAATTGAGACATCAGTATCAGGTGTTAAGTTTGTACAATCAACAAAGAACAAGAAGACAACCACACCATCACTTCATCCTCACGACCCTGTTGTGATTGAGGTCCTCATGGTTGACCGAATTGAGCTCTTTGGTGCCTGACTCTCATAACTAATCACGCTTCCATAGTTATGAAATGGTGTTGCAACAATGAGCAAGAACAACACAGTGAAGAATGATGAAGAGAAATTCTATGATTTGACATTAAAGGAGGATGGGTTATAAATTAAAGGGGAGATGGACAACCTTGAGTTACTAAAGTTCATTTGCCACCTTAACCAACTATTGTAGTGTCAGAAATAACAGATAGGGGTGGCAGGCAAGCTAGCCTGTCCTATCCCATCTCGACCCGCCAAAATTTCGTCATTTGACAGGCTAGTCCGTCTTACCCTACCTAATGAGATGATCCCAAATTTTAACACCGTCCCGTCTAACGGTGGATTGGCGGGTTGGCGGGTTTAAGTCTATCAATTCTCTCTTTTTTTAAAAAAATTATTCAACTATTTGGGGAGGATAAAGGTTATTAGAGGCTCATATATAGATATGCATATCAGAGAAGGAATCTAAGATGGCTGAGTTATGTGGTTAAGGTGAATGTGAGAAGATTTGACATGTGTGTGGTGGCAATGATGGTATAATGGATGAGAAAGCATAGAAAACTAACTTTTAGTTATCTAATAATATATTAACCAATTTTAAGGTTTAGGATATAGTATTAAAAATTTGTGATTTTAGGTTTAAAATTTAAAATAAGCAAAATAATTTTAAAAATGTTAATTAATATTAGCTGAAAAAAATTGATTACCTAACATTATTCGTGTGAATTGAGTGGGATGAATAGTGATAACAGGTTATGGTGAAGGTGACTTTTGAGATCGATGAGGTGATAGATTTTGAGGTAATGGTTGACATGGCTAAAAAACGCATAAAAAGGTGGAGTTGAACTTTGTTTAAAATTTTTTTTTTCTAAAATGAAATCAAATGTGGAAAAATTTATTAAGCTCTTAGGTTGTGAGTAGCAAAAACATAATGCTAGATCTTTTTTAATGGTGGAAAAAAATTTTAAAGAGGAGAAAAATTCACTAAATGAGATAGAATATTTTAAACAAACCAAAATTAAATGGTAGAATGGGTTCAAAGATCAAAATGTTAGGCAATGCTTGCAAAATAGTGTTAGAGATCAAATTATTGACCAAAAAAAATTCTCTACTCTTTAAGGTATTTATGAACAAATATTTTAGAATAGGAATAATCATGGAAGCTGACTCTAGCATAAATTCTTGAGTTTGTCGGAGCATATGGGAAAGAAGAAAGATAATGAAAATGGACTCAAAATAACATTGGAATTGAAACATCAGTATCAGGTGTTAAGTTTGTACAACCAACAAAGAACAAGAAGACAACCACACCATCACTTCACTCTCATAACCCTACTGTGATTGAGGTCCTCATGGTTGACCGAATTGAGCTCCTTGGTACCTGACTCTCATCATAACTAATCACGCTTTCATAGTTATAAAATTGTGTTGCAACAATGAGCAAGAACAACACGGTGAAGAATAATAAAGAGAAATTCTATGATTTGACATTAAAGGAGGATGGGTTATAAATTAGGAAGCATTTCAGGTATACCATGAGTCATTCAGATTTAATATAAAAAAAGTTATCGATTCAGATGTAAGGAAATATGAATTATGTTGATATGCACAAAAGGAGTTGCATGGAAGAGTTGCAACCACAGCGTGATGTAGGAGGTTTTGTAGAGGTAAGCATGTCACTGTGGTCTTTTGTCTGATAGATTGGCATAATGTGTATGTGTTACTTTAAAGGGGTGAGCCAACCAATAACATTATCGATTGAAAATGCATTTTGTTGACCCATACAAAGAAAAAAGAACTGAAAATATTCTTTTAAATTAAATATTGTTTTTAATACCAACAAAAAAATATTATTGATAATAGTAAGATCATCTATGATGGTCATCAGGTATATATTATTACTTATTATATCATAGTAAAAATTTACAAATATGATATAAGAATAAAATTATTTTACGAACTAAGTTTAGATCAATAAAATATATTATTAGTTTGAGAATATTTTTTAAAAGAGTCATTTAATTGATCAACTAAAGTTTTTAGTTTATACTCTTTTTGTCGAAGTAGACCAAAATTTTAAAAAAGGGCAGTTAAATTATTTTTTTGAGAGATAAAAATATTAATATTTAAGTATAACTGTACAAAATGTAGTTGCTTTGTGCACATAACAAGAGAATTTTCGAAAGAGAACAACGATGGCATTGAAAACAGAAGCACGGTGAAGGAGAAAAATTTGCCGTCACAATCTCTAAGGTAGCGTTTGTTTGCAGAGACTGGAACTGAGACTGGGGGACAAGAACTCAGTATTATGTTTGTTGAGGTAGAGACTGGCACTTAAATTTGTGTCTCTGTCTCAAAAATTTCAGTATTTCAGTACCTCCAAAAAATAGGGACACTGGAGACTGAGATTTTTAAAGACAGAGACAGAAACTTTAATAATATTTTTGTACCTAAAATACCCCTATTGTAATTAACTAATGCCAACTTTACCCTTTCTTGAAATCAGATTAGGGCTTCAGTGTGAGAAGCCCCTCACTCCATCTTCTCATTCGTGCTTCAAAGTGTGGGTTCTAGCCTCTACGTCGCCAGTGTCAGCACAGCCCCGTCGTCGCCGCTGTCGTAACCACCGCAAGGTAAGTGAGTCGTAGTTGAAGTTCCTCTTCCTAGGCCGCGAGTTCTCATGTCTTCATTTGCTCCTTCACAAGATAATGTACGAGGAACCCAGTTGAGAGAGTCTCCGCTATTGCTGTCGAGTTCATCAAACTTCGTTGTTGTCATCACTGTTTGTGCAACCTAGGTTAGTTGAGGTCAAATTTTATTACTGGTTTGGGTTGATTTTTTATGTCGCGAGTTATGCTCCGTGGATTTCGTTCGTTGTTCAACTAGATGCATAGAAAGAATCTGGGTTTTTCTCTCTTCATTTCGATTTGGTTCTTTGTTCTGATGTATATATACGTACATGTTTTCGTGCCTTGTTTCTTTAATTTTGTTTGTGATGTGCTTCTTATGATTTGGTTTTGGTCATGCTTGGTTATTTTGGTTTTCATTCTTATACATCTTTTGATTCTGAAATCTGGGATGCTCTGTTTGCCTAATGTATAAATTGTTTTGTGAAATCTATGATTGTTGTGGCTATAACCAGTGCACTCACTGTGATCTCTGAAATCGTATTGAAGAGGAATTTGTTAGGTTAGTTGAAGTTTAAAGAGTAGTGGCACTCCATCTTTTGGTAGACTTTGATTTTCTTGAAACTAACTTAAAAATTGAGAAGTAAACTTTAGTAGAAACAAGGAGTAGCTCCCTTTCACTGGCGTTACCACAAATGCCCTTATTGTGGTTCCTACAATACCAGAGTTCTATGAGACTTCCACTGTGATAATAATAAGTATCTGCATCTCCTTAGCTTCTGTGTATTAAAACATTATATTGTACTTTATGTTTTGAAGTTTTCCTTCAATGGCATAGGCCAAAATAATAGTATTCTGATGCAAAATAATAATGAGATGTACTGATTTAAAATTCAATCTTGCTCCGCAATTATCAAGAATGATCAATGCATGATCAGTTTGCAAATAATGAAATGCTAGCCATAACTTTCCATTTATAGAGATTTGCCTTCTAATGTCGGTGTTGCTTAAGTTCTATCTTGGTTTATAAGGTGTGAGGATTTTGCATTTAGGACCTGCAAGATGTCTTGGGTGGATATTGAGATTTGTTTAAAAGTGTGTGGGATATAGTCAGGTTGGGTCAAAACTCACCTTATTCTACCTATTGCCATCTTTAGTGACTGCCAAGAAAGCTGAGATGATATCAAATATACTGGCAAATTAAAGGAGTGAAGGATAAGCCTAAACTTCATAAACTATAATTTTGACATATTTGATAATTTCATACAGCACTACAGCAGCAGTTTTGTTCAGTACAGGATTAATTCGGTTTATTAATTATTATATCATACTCTCTTTATATACATACTCTATTATGACATAAATTTATGGTCACGTGTGACAAAAATTTGAATCCCTATATATAATGCTTCTATTAGACACTCCAATTTTAATAATTTATATGTGAGTGGTGCCCTTACTTTAATTTGCCTCTTCTAATAATCAGCTAACCTTGTAGCAGGAACTTGCATCTGATATGGTAATTGTGGATGCTTAATTAATTCATTCATTTTAAGTTTCCAATTAAATCCACTAGGTTTTTTGAATTAAGGTTCCAAAGAAGAGCATCAGATTCTTAAGTTTGATAAACTTCAATATATATGATTAGACCTAGATTCTTAAGTTTGATAAACTTTAATATATGCAGTAGTGAAGTAAAAAGGACTACAGTGACAAAGAGAAGAAGAGATGTTGAACCTGTACTCATTTTATAATTAACAATAAAAAATATTGAAATATGTTCTCAAACTAGTTATTACAATTTCTCATTTGCCTATTTAAGTTCAAAGGTCATACTACAACTTACACAACAATAAAATAACTAGGAAAACACAGACTACAGAAACAAGAAGTTGAAGGAATGCTAACAATTTCAGATACACAATATCAGTATGAAGTTTTTCCACTCGTTCGCTCGTCTTCAAATTAGAATTCAGTTGACAAGAGTGATCATCTCCAATGTCAGAATATTGGATACTTAGACTTGCCCATCTAAGCCATCCACATCGCCTTGTAGGACATGCGTAATACTTTCTACCCGGGTTGGCCATGCTATTCGAAACTTGTAACGGTGCTCTTAAACCACACTCACAAAAACATTCTCCCGTTACGTTGCCACTGCCGTACGAACCACTTGTAGATCTTCTACTTGTGGAAGCCATTGTTAACCAGGCTATACCGTTAACAGTAAGCAAAAATCAATTACCAAGTTAACAACAAATAGTAACACAAGACAAGAATGAATCAACTAGTTGAAATAAAATGCACCAATGAATCTAATCAAAACAAATTTTCCAATTCAAGATATCTCCAAGGAAGAGATTCTTTGTCGTATTTAAAATCAAATGTTGGTGCCTCTAGCTTTTTCAATAAATTTTCACACTCCTAATATGTTAGACAGTAGTAAAAAATAAAAATACATTCCCAAATCAATATAGCACACCAGTGAGTACTAATTTTGCTAACAAAAAAGAGTGACAACAGGAACATAATTATGATAAACAGTTCTCAAATCATCTTCTTTTATTTTCTATACAGTAATCATCATAGATAAATTTAAAAAAATAGCAATCACAGATTTACAAATCAGCAATTAACAAGCACAAGTAAGCTAAAAAAAATTATATGATACACAAACAATGGAATCAACAAACAGTAATCACACATTCCGAAATCTTTTAAAAAGATGACATAGAATTCATAAATATGTAAATGAGGGCAAATAAGAACTTGGATATAACAACTTCAGAAATCTTCAACATTTGAAGAAGCACAAATCAGCAATTTTAAGCAAATCAGGGCAAATCTCAAATCATCCAACGAGGGATTTAAACATTCTCATCAACATGAGGACAAATCAGAAGGTGAGGGTTTCACAAATCAGAAAATGGGGTAATAAAAAATCCCTCTTGAACTTCACAAAATTAACAAGCAAATAAGGTTAATTGAAAGAACATACCAGCTCCGTTGACAGAGAAACAGCGGAGACCGAACGCACAGCTCCGAGACGGTGGCGACGCACACCCACCGGCGTGGATACAGCAGCAGCATCACAAACCGAGGGTGACAACTAGGGCCACAAAGATGAACCAAGGAGAGCTGGAGAGGCGCCGTCGTGGTTCTGACCCTTGGAGGTGCTACCGGCGGCAGGTCAGGCTCCACGATTCGTTCACGGCAGAGGAGAGGAGAAAGGGTAGAGTGTAAACCTCGCAAAAATCGGTAAATTATTAGTTAATAAATTGAATTTTAATTAGGAAAGCTAAAAATACAAAAATAATATCAAAATAGGATAGAGCTCGTCGAAACAAAAATTTTGATACCAATTTCGAAAATTTGGCCCAAAAACAGACCGGAAAGGCCAAACCGGTTGAACCGGGACCCAAACCGGGCCCGTGGGTTCAACCGGACCCAAACACTTAAATGAGGCAGCAGCTCTTTTCTTCCTCATAAGCTGCTGCGACGCCATTACAGCAAGGGAGGGAGAGGAGATTCACAAACCCTCACCATTCCTTCCAACTACCATAACTTCCTCATCCGGGCTCCGATCGCCGCACCGTTTGCGGCCACGCGTCGGGCTCGTCGAGCTCTTCAATTCTATCCAAACAAAACAGTAAGTGAATCGGTTTTTCCTAGCCCCATTTCTGCTGGTATATGAATTTCGAGTTTAAGATTTGAGAAACTCAATTCCTTTATGATTTCTATGTTTTAGGGGTCCACTAGACTTGATTTCTTGTGGGTATTGCCCAAGGATCAGTGGGTAAAGGTAAGAGATCTCAAACCCTAATAAAATTTCTGAATTTAGGAATTTGGGTATTGAGTTGTTATGTTTGGATGTGTTAATTGTGGTTTAGGTAGTGTGTATGTGAATGTTGATTCTTGTTGGAGGCTTGTTGGTGATCAAGCTTGGTTTGGGGCTGTTTGTTTGAGTTTGGAGGGGCTGTAATTTTGAGTTGTGAGGCTGCCTTGGGTGAACTAAGTGATCGGCCAAGGTATGGTTTAAGTTTCGCACGTTTAATATTTACGGTGTTGTGAAAACTTAGGTTAGAGGAACCATAGGATAAGTTGAACTGTTAATTGCATTTAATGAGTAGTTTGTAATGTTGTTGGAGTAAATTGTTGATGAACATAGATTGGAATTTTGAGGTATTGATGTTATTAATTTCATGCTTTTGGACTTGCTTATAATGGGTTATATTGAAGTTGATATTGATGAATTATGGTTGGTGATTGTTAATAAATGGTTGTTATGTCAAGTTGATGGATTAACATGTATGAAGAATTGACTTATGTTAATGGCATTTAATTAGTATATGTTGATGGGAGGTTGATAAATATATGATGAGAATTGGTATAGGTGAAGAATTGATGTGAACAAAGGAAAAGTTATTGATGTATGAGGTAAAAGTGGATAATTTTGATGTTCTAGGTTGGTTGAGTTGATTAAAGCTTATATTGGTGATGGTTGTTGATGAATTGAGTTGATATGGTTTTACAATGCAAGTTTTAAATGGTAAGAAACTTAAGTTGGAGAAAAAGAGGTTTTGTTGAAAGTGGTTAAAACCAAATTTTGATGAACTTTAGACATCCATAATATTCTCCTCAAATTTTGGATTGGGTTGTGGTTTGTTGCAAATAAAAGATAGTTTCAAGAGCTTTTGATTGATATCAACTTTGTGGAAAACGGAATTTTGTGGAGAAAGTTATGGACGTTGCAAGTTTAGTGTTTAAATCTGAGTTCAGGGTGACCAAACCGGTTTTGAATGTTTTTAAACAAATTTTCCACTTCTAAACCTCCATTTTCTTCCTTTTAAGGCTTAAAGCATGGTTCTAGGTCCAGTAGGTAAAAGAAGCTAGGAAAATAAGATAACTTGAAGGTGAAGAAAGTTGTAAATAGTGGCTTTTATGAAGAAAATAAGGATGTTAATGAAGTTTAATGTTAAGGTTTGATACTTGATGATGTATTGATGATAATGGCCATGGCTTATGAATAATGATATCTGAGATACGAGTTTCCCTGGGTAAGAACTGTGGCTCGCCACCACGTGTTCCAGGTTGAATCTCGATACTCTGTTGACCCTACGTCGTAAGGGTGACCGGGCACGTATAAATTCCCGGGTATGGATAGCCCCCATTGAGTGATTATATGATGATTGAATGTGAACTCTATGCATAGACTCTTGGGGATGCGCGACGGGGGACAGTCTAAGGTTTTC
>NC_029785.2:10695143-10719209 GCF_000816755.2 Arachis ipaensis
ACAATTGCGGTGATTGCACCTGGTAATTACACCCTTTCTCCCTGTTCTTCGTCGCAATAACCGTTTTCACTCACGGTTATTGAGATCGCTTCCTGATTCTCCGGATGCAATCACCAGTGCAATCACGGTAATTGCACCTGTGATTGCACCTGTTTTAGAGTGGACCGTCGGACTGGTACCGAAGAAGTTTGTTCTTATTGAACTCAGTGTTTCGAGGTTTACTCCACTAAGCTCACCGTAACCTTTCATCCTTGGGTCTCGAAAGGTTCGTATATACCGTGATATACCACCTGTGATTTAAACTCCCTCTTTTGAAAGGGGCTTTCACGTTTCTACTTGTACCATAGTTGGACATCATTCCGGTCGACTGGAAAAGTGGAAGGTTCTTCACATTGAGCTCGATATTTCGAAGTTAACTACGCGAAGGTTCTCAGAATCTTTCATCTGTAGGTCCCTAAAGCTTATTATATATTATCATACCCCCCACCTGTAATTCAAACTCAAGGTCTTGGACCGTTATAATTAGGGGACTTGCGACTGCAATAACCGTGAGTGAAAACGGTTATTGCGGTCGCTAGGATAGGGGAAGTTCCCTCGTATTGAAGTCGTGATCACACTGCAATCGTTCACACCGATTGCTATCGTGATTGCTAATCGTGGACCCATCGTTCACACTGCAATCGGTGTGATTGAAGTCGTGATTGCGGTGTGAACATCGCAATCACACCGATTGCTATCGTGATTGCTAATCGTGGACCTGGAGTCGAACTAAGTGAAGAGAGAGTTCAGGTGAAGTTTCGAATTCGTTCGTTCGGGTGTTAACAGTTAGTTATTTCCGGTGTTCTTCGTAGATCTTATCAATTAAAAGTAAAGTAACATCAAACAAAAATTAAAGTAAAGTAAATCATTAAATCCCTCGGATATTTTCCCGGAATCAAAGACGTAACTTATATACCTCCTTATTACCCTTTAACTTCCTTCCCCCTCTCTCACTTCTGGTTAAGCTTGAAGACACTTAACCGTGTGGGGTTCCCCTCACCCAGAAGCCTGGGGAGGGGAGGATGTGAGAAGAAGGAAAAGAGAAGAAAAAGAAAAGAATCATCATCAAATTAAGATCAAACATAAAAAGTAAATACTTGAAACTTCAAAGTTAAAGTCAAAATTATAAGTAGAAATAAAAAAACGCGAAAGAAAGAAAAGACAAACTCATCTCGTTACTTGTTGATTGAGAAAAGTAATCCAATCTCTCGAGACAACCTTAAGTTACCTAATTTAACAAAAGTAGTAAGTAGAAGAAGAAAAAAAAGAGAACTAAAATAATCTTTCGAAAGCTAGAAGTAGGTTAACCCATCAACAGAACCTTCTCTTTAACGAGTATGAACCTAAAAGAGATTTGGAACCTTCTCCTTACTCCTCTAGTACGATCTTTACGAAAGAGTACGACCTGGTTTAACCCCAAACCTACCTATATCACTGTATATTAGGATGGTTGTGAAACTAAACCCTTACGTACACCATATTAGTCACTGGTTTGAAGCATAGAAAGGTACTCGTTAATTTAGTTCCTTAATCTTTTAACAAGTTCGAATCTCTCTAACCTAACGGTTCCTTAACCCTAGGTTAGTGAATTCTAACGGTTCCTCTAGTTACTTACGTAACTAACTCCTTTTCTACTCTTACTTGAACTAGGCCTCCTAACGTTATAGAGAACTAGGGTTACAAGTAAAATAAAAATCAAGAAACTACTTCTCTAAAAACTGCCAAATCTTAAAGGAGTTTACTTACTTAAGAGCAACACTTCATATCAAAGGTTTGGTTAGTTCTTAGGAAAGTATGTTTTTAAAACCAACAGCGTTAATTGTTTGGGGTTTACTTTTAATTGGCCTCATAAATCTGAGGCCCAGCAGAGTGTTCCTCAACATTACTTCACTTACTAATAACCGATACTTCCCCTACTCCCCCAAAACCAAATATTCTCCGCCTTTTATTTACTGTTCTTTTCATTTAGTTCGTTCATTGATTTCTTTCGTTCATTATTTCTCTCTGTAAGTACCGTTCTTAACTCTAGTATCCGAAAGATAGGATCAGTATGTAACTAATTAAGTAGAGTAAATCAGTTGAGGTTGTTTATCCCTCTTACAGTTTGTTCTGATTAATTAGTACAGTGTTTATATTTGTTCTTAAATAGAATAATGCAGTAGGGGCTTCTACCTCCTTCCTTAGTACAATAGGAGTATGAGCCTCTTTCAGATTGTTCTGATCGATTAGAGTTAGGTTTTCAGGATTATTTGAATGATTAATTTAATTGTTTTCTAATCGCAGTTACCTTTGTTATAATCGATTGTTGAGATCTAGTGGTTGTACTCAACCCAAAAGTACTGAGTTCTAACGGATTAATGAGAAAGGTTCGGTTCTTACGAGTTTTAGATGAGATTGTAGGTTGGTTCGTAAAATAGTTTGTGAACCTTCCACATATTCTTTTCGTATCATTTTAACGTTCCTTATATTTAGATGGTTAATGATTAACGTTCTTTTCATTTAAGTGTTGAGTTAAGTTGTTAATTTTCTTGTAGTTTGTAATTTAAAGTAATTTTCTCTAGATTTAGATTGTATTCGTAGGTACTTGTATTTTCTCGTATTTTCCATTTAATTGTACTCTTGATTCTTATTATCTCATAATCTTCGTTCTTTAGTATTTCCTTTATTCTACTCTTGTACATTAACTTGGATTTAGATTCTCTCTAATTGGATTGGATTAAGATCTCTCTTCTCCCTCGAAGAGAGAGATCTTTGATTGGATGTACTACGATATGATGGTTTGTTAACGAGGGGGGAACGGGTTTGAACTTAAGACGTACTTTATCGTAATCTTTACTCAACCCAACCCGGGTTTCACGAAGTCTTTATCGACCCCCGCTAAAGTGGAATCACCCGGTGCCGTCTTAGCCACGCGTGCGCATGTACCGCGCACGCGCGGAGACTCGGGCTTCATTGTATACCTTTTAAAATATAGTAAAGCTTCAAGGCCTACAATCGAAAGGTTGCGTTGACCTTGGCAGAGTAAACCTGGACACATCGAGTTCAATAACAGCAAACTCACGCTTCTCCAGTCCGAACTGTCGAAATGCCAAGGAAGTAAAGAAGTACTCAAGAGGGTGAAACGTACGAAAAGAGTAGTGAAGAAAGGTAGGTTATGAACGGAATACTTGGATTTTAGTGAGTTTTTTATGTAGTTCCGTAGCTTACCTTAATTTCACTTAATTTTAATGGTTAAAATCCCGGAATTTTCGTACAAAAGTATAAATTCGTGTTTAGTTACCTCTTAACGTTTTGGTACGATAAATAAGATATTTACACTCTTTTCCACTATTTTAGGGGGTTTTATTCGTATTCTATTTAGTGCTTTAACCTTAAATAGTTTAGAGGGGTGTGAATTTGATTCGTACAGGAGTACGATTTTAGTTCTTTCTTCGTTTCCCTGTAGTTGTAAATAAGTTACGTTTGATTGATGTACGTTGGATAGATATACGTTAGATTGATGTACTTACGTAGGTGAATCAGTTTTATTTAGTTAAGGGTTATTATGTATATATCTGTGTTCCCGATTCCGTTATCGTTAGTGAGTTGGGTGTTAACTTAACTTAATAATTTTTCTAAAATGTTTGAACGTTCTTTTCTCTACTAGTACCCACCTTTGTACATTAACTCGCTAGCTTGGGAGTGGCCTACACATAGGCGAGATCCGTGAGTTCACATACCCCAACTAAGTGAGTTAAGAGGCGATTAGTACGAAAGGTTCTAAATAAAAAGTAGATTGTTAGTTGTTAATAAAGTACGTACGTATGTTTATAGTACTCCTGAAAGGGTATCCAACATTACCCCAATCCCAGTTCCATCCTACGTATACCAGTTCACTCGAACTTTAAGCTTAGAAACTAATTGAATTTGAAGGGTGGATTGGATACTGTTGGATATGTTAAAATTTGTTTGGATTGATGGGTAAGAAGTGAAAAAGTGTGTGAGTACGTAAGAGAAAAATTAGTGGTGGGTATACGTAACTGAAAATAACTTGAAACTTGAAACCCCGTAAAAACAGGGGAAAAATAACATTAAGGAAAAAAAAGAATATATATATATATAAAACAAAAAGAAAAACAAAAAGAGTAAAAAAAATAATAAAAAAAAGAAAAGTTGATTTTATATATGTTCTTGTAGTTACGTATACCAAATGTGTACTAATTATGTACTCATACATAGGTTAAGGGTTCTAAAAAGTTGTTTGTGTGAAAATAGAGATGGGGTACAAGGGTTGAAAGGTTTTAGTTAACTACTTGTGAGAGTGATCAGATTCGATTAGTTTCTAGGTTCAATTCCTATAAATAATAAAAAGTAAATCCGAACATTACACGATGTTAATTCTTGTTCACCCAATTCATATCCGAGTTTTAGCCGATTGTTACCTTCTATTTTCCATCCGATAAACCCATTCACTCGATAAACTTGTTACCGGAGTTAGGACATTTACGTACATATGTGTTTTATTACCTGTATATCTTAATTTGTTTAGTTTCTAATGTTAGTATCTTTCTCTTATTATGTGTGTTCTTACTTTTATTCACCGCGTTAACGTGGCCATTAACGTGGGTTTTCCTTTGCTTTGCTAAAGTTAGTGGCGTTAATGTTGCCACTAACTTTCCATGCTCTCCTTCTTCAAAGTTAATGCCATTAACGTTCCCACTAACGTTCCAAACTTTCCTTCATTCCACGTTAACGGCCACGTTAGTGGCACTAACGTAGCCAATAACGTGGCTCTTCTCTGCTTCTTTTGGTCTGAAATCAAACAAACAAGGTATATCAAAGTAACATACAAGACAAACTTCATTATACTAAGTGTGCTAATAATGCCCAAAATCATAACTTCACTTAGTGTGATCTATTTCATCATATTTACCCTGTATATTAACTAAAATTCACCTATGCTTGAGATTTTGTTTCATGCAGAGATTTTTCATGCTATTACTCATTTATTGGCAAAATTTGTATGAAAACTAAACAAAAATTTAATGAAATAATTACTAAAAATAGGCAATGATGCACCCGCATCAGGCTTCGAGTGAGGCTCTGAATTTGCTCCCACAAATCGACGTCTTCAGGATCGGCAGGGTTGGTGGCTAGGGAGGACGAAACCCTCACGATGGAAGTGCGGAAGTTACTAGCAAAGAACAACCCCAGTCTATAGACATGATTCTTGTACGGCTTGAATGTGGTCTCACAACACACCGCATCAGGATCAATGACGAAAGCAAAGGAGTTGTTGATGTCTTCCTCACTCAATTGAGACTGTTGGGTCGCGACTTCCAAATTTTTCATGTAGGATTCCTACATTTCACATTATATGCAAAAGTGATTATGACAACAATTAATTGAAAACGAATATATGTTATGAAAAAACCTCAATGTTTACTCACATAATAATCCGCAGACTACTGATTGGCAAATTTCTCTTTATTCTCCTTCAAAGTGTGAGTGTATTTGAAGGTCTCCATCTTCATCGTCTCACGATGTAATGACTTAAACTACACATATTGAAGCAATATGTTAAATCAAATGATAATTAATTTAAAAATCAAAGATAAAAAGAACTTAATAAGCTAAAATAACTTACATACCAACTTGACCTTTGTCTTCATAGGTCACTGACCCACCAGTATACTTGGAGGACATGGCCGATGCTCTATTGGCCCTGTTAGTGGCTTGGCGATGCCTGAACCCCTCATCAGTCTCCCAATATAAGTAGAAGGCATTCTTAATGTCCAGGCAGAGCCAGTGAGTAAGGTGGTCACGCCTCTCACGTACGTTCTCAAGTATTTTCTAAAGCCACCTAGCCATGCGATGGTCGAAAATCTGAGATCATGGCATCATGAGTCTTCTCCCATATAAATTTCTCATGTAGAAGAAAATATTTAGCACTAGTTAATCGAAATTAAATACATAATTAAATGAAACAGAAGATAGTAACCAACTAAATTTTGAATAATGTAGAGATTTTACCGCCCACTTATGAAACCATCACTCTCTGGTCCCAACAGAGATTTTTTTGTAACTCGGTCATGTGTGGTCGTACATCAACATAATGATATTAGTACACTGCTGTGTATAAGTATTGTTATCTGGTGCAAACCTATCAATACAGAACTTAAGATTAGTAAACGCGGATGTTTTTTAACAATTTCAAAATAAATTGCTTTTAAATCAATCAAAATAGTACCCACGCAGTCAAACCATTTGGCCAATTCATTTTAATGACCGGTAGCAGTGCTGGGACATCTGGGTAGGATCCATGAGATAATTCTAGCACTATGGTGTCTGTCACCGAAGGTGGCGTCGTCAAAGTAGTGGGCTACTAAATGGGTGGAGAATGTGAAAGAGTCCACTCTGTGAGGCAGCAGAATGACTTCCTAGAGCAAAAGTGACACAGTAGGACCCACATAATTAGGACTAGGACCATAATGAATGATTGATCTTGTGCACCCAGATTCTGTGCACCCAGTACCTGTGACATCCTAGGGGTAGCTGAGGTAGAGATCGAAGACTGAGAAGTCCCATGGGTGTCAGTAGTCATCCTCCCTCTACCCTGACCACGAGGCCGACTCGCGACACCTCTGCCTATCGTCATGTCTACCTGAAACAAGAATAAAAATAGTTGTGTGGCTAGCGTGCAATGTAATTATATAATAATCTAATTAAATTTTAATAAAAAACACATAAGATAGAAATAAGGCTAGCGTGTATTGTAATTATATAACAATCTAATTAAAGTTTGAACATATAACAAGCTAGTTAAAGTATACTTAGGTTACCCTTATTCGGACTCATCATCTTCTTCCTCTAGTTCATCCTCCTCTTCTGAGATAACTTCTTAATCAATCTTTTAGTCGGCAGAGTTTCTTCTATAATTAGAATCCTCCACCAAATATAATTTTTATTTCGTTTACAAACCAAACATGATTTTAAACAATTTTAATGGAAATTCAGCAGAATTTTTCCTTAATTCAGAGACCTCTTCCAAAATATTTATCAATTTTCACAGAGAAAACAGTTGCAGGCATAAATTAAAACTAAAACGCAATCAATAAAACATCAAAGTATAGTCGTTCTAGTTTGCATTCCCTTATTACTTACAATTTTCAGCAAACAAGGGTTTCGAGAAGGTTCCACTGGACAACCTTCTTCCACTTCCTTCCTAAAATTTTATCCTAGAAAAAGTAAGTCCAACATAACCAACCTGAGTACTACACGAACAACTCACACATATATCTTAGCACAAACAACCCATAATTAAAGCTAAACAAATTTCAAATAAAAAAGAAAATCCTAAATAGAAATAAAATTAGTAAATTGGAAAAATATTAAATAAAAATTTAATAACAAAGAAATGTATCCATTGTGTGCAACATACAAGGCAATCTTTTCAATATTGCATATTCCATCGATCTAAGCTCAATGGTGGATACAATACAAGCATAACCAAACCTAAAACTACATCACCAAAATCATTTTTAATTTTCAATTTTCAAATTTCAATACTAGTGTAAAGAGATTAATCTTTTTAGTTTTGATATTAATTAGATATCTAACTTAATTATATGGAAGTTATTAAATGAGTCAAGTACTTAATTTTTATTCATAGTAATCACTTTATCACAAGTAGGACTTTACTAAAATTACGAAGCACCATTTATATCAAAGTTTATCAAATATTATCTATGAAAATTCATACTATTAAATTATCTTAATATACGATAAACTAAATTGAACTCAATGCATCTAAAATGTTTCCTATTATCTAATATTTGAGTTGAATCATTCAACTATCAAATTAAACATAACCCAATTAAACATAACTCATTAATCAAACCTCAATGCAAAAATCAGAGTATGCGTACCTTCTTAGCGTGGCAGCAGCGACAACGGCGTGGTGGTGGCTACGGTGGCATGATAACGAAACTAAATGGTGGTTCAAAAAAGTGTAAGGATTTTTATTTGAAAAAAAATAAAAACAAGGATAGAATAGGGAGAGGGATAAGGAAAACCTACTTGGAGGAGAAAGGAGAAACGCAGCTCTGGCGACAACAAAAGGAGCAATAGTAGCAGCAACACTAATGGCAGAGACAGAGGAAGCAACTCTGTTTCATGCGGCGAAATAGGATCAAGGCGAGTCCACATAGTCTTTGGAGGAGAATGTAGGTGGCCGACGCTGGTAGAAGGTGGTCGAAGGGGCTGCCAAAGGTAGTTGCAAGGAAAAGAGAAAGAGAGAGGAGAGTGATAGAGAGAGAAAAGGTTTTCGAAAGGGACGAGAGAGGACCGCGCATTTTGAATTTAAGGCACGCTTACTGTCGAACTTAATGGTAGATACATCTAATGGTAACATTTTTAAATTCACCAAAATGCAGCGTTCGACTAAATGGGTTTACCAAATCCACTGGTAAATCTACCGCTAGCTTTTACACCTATTATTTTATCTTTTTCTCCAATTATTACTAGTGAATTTATCGTCGAAAATGAAAATTCGCCAATAATTCTTTCACTTGATGAATTTGTTGCCTCCATGACTGATAAATCTAACGATAAAGCTGCCGCTAATTTACGACAGTAAATATAATAAAATATTCGACAATATTCAATATTTTTTTGGTAGTGCTATTTCTGTAAACCCCGCTAAAATTGGTAAATTATTAGTTAATAAATTGAATTTTAATTAGGAAAGCTAAAAATACAAAACTAATATCAAAATAGGATAGAGCTCGTCGAAACAAAAATTTTGATACCAATTTCGAAAATTTGGCCCAAAAACAGACCGGAAAGGCCAAACCGGTTGAACCGGGGCCCAAACCGGGCCCGTGGGTTCAACCGGACCCAAACACTTAAATGAGGCAGCAGCTCTTTTCTTCCTCATAAGCTGCTGCGACGCCATTACAGCAAGGGAGGGAGAGGAGATTCACAAACCCTCACCATTCCTTCCAACTACCATAACTTCCTCATCCGGGCTCCGATCGCCGCACCGTTTGCGGCCACGCGTCGGGCTCGTCGAGCTCTTCAATTCTATCCAAACAAAACAGTAAGTGAATCGGTTTTTCCTAGCCCCATTTCTGCTGGTATATGAATTTCGAGTTTAAGATTTGAGAAACTCAATTCCTTTATGATTTTTATGTTTTAGGGGTCCACTAGACTTGATTTCTTGTGGGTATTGCCCAAGGATCAGTGGGTAAAGGTAAGAGATCTCAAACCCTAATAAAATTTCTGAATTTAGGAATTTGGGTATTGAGTTGTTATGTTTGGATGTGTTAATTGTGGTTTAGGTAGTGTGTATGTGAATGTTGATGCTTGTTGGAGGCTTGTTGGTGATCAAGCTTGGTTTGGGGCTGTTTGTTTGAGTTTGGAGGGGCTGTAATTTTGAGTTGTGAGGCTGCCTTGGGTGAACTAAGTGATCGGCCAAGGTATGGTTTAAGTTTCGCACGTTTAATATTTACGGTGTTGTGAAAACTTAGGTTAGAGGAACCATAGGATAAGTTGAACTGTTAATTGCATTTAATGAGTAGTTTGTAATGTTGTTGGAGTAAATTGTTGATGAACATAGATTGGAATTTTGAGGTATTGATGTTATTAATTTCATGCTTTTGGACTTGCTTATAATGGGTTATATTGAAGTTGATATTGATGAATTATGGTTGGTGATTGTTAATAAATGGTTGTTATGTCAAGTTGATGGATTAACATGTATGAAGAATTGACTTATGTTAATGGCATTTAATTAGTATATGTTGATGGAAGGTTGATAAATATATGATGAGAATTGGTATAGGTGAAGAATTGATGTGAACAAAGGAAAAGTTATTGATGTATGAGGTAAAAGTGGATAATTTTGATGTTCTAGGTTGGTTGAGTTGATTAAAGCTTATATTGGTAATGGTTGTTGATGAATTGAGTTGATATGGTTTTACAATGCAAGTTTTAAATGGTAAGAAACTTAAGTTGGAGAAAAAGAGGTTTTGTTGAAAGTGGTTAAAACCAAATTTTGATTAACTTTGGACGTCCATAATATTCTCCTCAAATTTTGGATTGGGTTGTGGTTTGTTGCAAATAAAAGATAGTTTCAAGAGCTTTTGATTGATATCAACTCTGTGAAAAACGGAATTTTGTGGAGAAAGTTATGGACGTTGCAAGTTTAGTGTTTAAATCTGAGTTCAGGGTGACCAAACCGGTTTTGAATGTTTTTAAACAAATTTTCCACTTCTAAACCTCCATTTTCTTCCTTTTAAGGCTTAAAGCATGGTTCTAGGTCCAGTAGGTAAAAGAAGCTAGGAAAATAAGATAACTTGAAGGTGAAGAAAGTTGTAAATAGTGGCTTTTATGAAGAAAATAAGGATGTTAATGAAGTTTAATGTTAAGGTTTGATACTTGATGATGTATTGATGATAATTGCCATGGCTTATGAATAATGATACCTGAGATACGAGTTTCCCTGGGTAAGAACTGTGGCTCGCCACCACGTGTTCCAGGTTGAATCTCGATACTCTGTTGACCCTACGTCGTAAGGGTGACCGGGCACGTATAAATTCCCGGGTATGGATAGCCCCCATTGAGTGATTATATGATTATTGAATGTGAACTCTATGCATAGACTCTTGGGGATGCGCGACGGGGGACAGTCTAAGGTTTTCGGACTTGTCGGGTTGGCTGGATAACCGACAGATGGGCCCCATCAGCCATAGGACAGACATGCATCATATGCATTTGTTTGTATTGATTGCTATGCATTTCCTGGGTATATTGAGCGTTGCGCTTTTTTATTTTGCGATTTTTGTTTACCCGCTCTGTTTCAAGGCTCCTAGTATATTATTTCTTTCAGTATTATATGTATATCCTTACTATTAAAGGTCTGTAATACCACACTACCTCTGTTCTATGACTTAAGCATAAAACACTGTGTAGTAGGGTGTTACATAGAGGAGACGAAAAAAGGGGTTAGGGTTGGATGCTGATGAAAATGAAATTGTATTTAGGGGTTAGGGTTTATTATTAAAATTAAGGGCATTTTAGTAATTTTAAATTTTTAGTCTCCATTTTTTATTTCAAACAAAACAGGATACTGAAACATAAATCAGTCTTGTACACTTTCACACCAAACACAATACTAAATGTAACACCCTACCACACTGAGCTTTACGCTTAAGTCATAAAACAGAGGTGGTGGTGTGGTATTACGACCTCTAAAATAAAATATGTACATGTAATAGCAGAAAGATTATAATACACTAGAAGCCTTGAAGGATAGATGAAACAAAAGTCGCGAGATAAAAGCGCAATGCTTAAGAAACGAGTTAACTTGTGTGTTAAGAAAACTATAACTATTGAACATAAGATAACAAAAGTAGGAACAGAGTGCTAAAGACACAAAATAACAAGCTCCTAACTCAGCCCGCAAAGCCAAGGCTGGCCAGAGAATATTTACACATATATTCATACATATCCAAAATCCCAAACATACATAAGCAAAATCCTGTCTCTCCATAAACCCCTAAGAGGATCAAAAGAATAAGTTATGTGGAGAGAAAGCTAAGTATATATACACACATCACTGTATAACAAAATAACCCAGTGACCACTTTGCTTCAGGGATCCAGACGCCTAACGAGATGCCTCCCGACCTGCATATGAAAAATAACAACATAGTATAGGGTGAGAACCAGAGGTTCTCAGTATGGTAAAGGTGCCACACACATAATATATAAGGTCCTGGGAATGCCAGAGGCAATCCTAGAACGCCGACACTCAGATTATAGAGCTTAGAGTATTTAACAGAAGCCATAAAAGGTGGTTTACTAAAAGAATCTAAACCTAACCTAACTTAATTTTAAATCTAAGTCCCGTACTGCTATTCCTCCATACCTCCATCTCTGTTAGCGTTTCACAGACAAATAAACAGATAAAGGCAAACACAGGAGGGTTACAAATACTGCAGGTAACAAATATACATTTAGCATGGCAAATACACTTAGGCACACCCAGTTAATACATAAACAAGTAATTCAAGTAGTATGCATATGATGCATGCATGTCCTATGGCTAATGAGGCTCATCTGTCGGTTATCCAGCCAACTCGACAAGTCTGAAAACCTTAGACTATCCCTCGACGTGCATCCCCAAGAGCCTATACATAGCTTTTTCTCAAATAATCAATATTTCTCAATGGGGGTTAATATTCCCAGGAATTTATAAGTGCCTGGTCACCCTTACATCGTAGGGTCAACAGAGTATCGAGTTTTCAACCTGGTACACGTGGTGATAAGCCACGGCACTTTATCCAGGGGATCTCGTTTCTCAGATCATTTAATCATTCAAGCCAAGTTTCATACATGATCATTCATTTGATTATCAAATCAAGTATCATACATGATCATCCGTAACATTTCATAATCAATTCATCACTTTTCAACTTTACTTCACCTCCAAGTCATCCCCATTTCCTAACCTCATCTGATTATCAGGTGTAATACTACTATTCATGGCTAAAGGAATGAAAATAGAGGTTTAGAGGTTTAAACTATAGTTTAAAACATTGAAAATCATATCTGCTTAAACAGGGGCCACGCGTACTCGTGGCTCATGCGTGCGCGTGGGAGTGCGAAACTGCAACTCGCGTGCGCGTCCCTTTGTCATGTGTACGCGTGGGTGAAGGCTTCATGTCATGCGTGCGCATGGGACTAGTCGCGTACGCATCACCAAAATTCCATGCCACGCATACGCGTGGGCTTGCGTTTTAAAAAAGAAAAAACAGAATCAGTAGCAAAGCTGCAAAGCTGCAAAGTTGCAACCAAAAACCAGTTTTGAGTTCAAATCTTCTAGCACCCATAACTTTTTCGATTTAAAATATTTTTCACCCGTTCTTCGAATGGCATAAACATGGCGAACCGAATTTTCATTTCAAAATAAGTTAGAAGCAAATTGAGGGTCCGAAAGCTAAGTTATACCTCGCCGAAATTCGGCCAAAAACCAACTTTACAAAAACCTTTTAAAACTCATTTACATTCCAAAATCTCCATTCCATTCCTTGGTAAACTTTCCAAACCCAACGCCATATGCTAGTAACAAAACTCAACAAAACTTTACACTATTTATCAACCACCATTCATCAATATTATACATTTTAACAAATCCATCAAGCCTTCATTCAATATGCTTATAACCTATAATCATCAACTTACTCATATCTCATTGCTCATATCTCATTGAAATGTCAATATAATAATGATCTCTATTACATAATCAAATCACATCATAGATATCAAGTATACTAAGCATTGTACCATTTCGTACATTTCAACTTATCCTATGGTCATCTAACCTAAGTTTTCACTGGACATTATATATTAAATACAAGAAACCTAAACCATACCTTGGCCCATTCTCACGTAGCGACCAAAACAATTTACTCACAATAAACACAGCTCCAAAGCCCAACAAAATACTAATGCCCAACCTTTACCAAAAATTCCAACGTCCACAATTTCAAGCTCCAATTATTTATTCACAACCTAATACACATTTATAACACATATATACCTAATTTAATATTCAAAGTTCAAATTCAATGAAATTAAAATAGAATTATAGTTTCCTCACGCTACCCAAGCTTCACATAAGCAAGAGTGAACGTTTTTCTCAAGCTAATTGGATCCTAAAACATCAAAAAGTAAAGAAATTTAATACCCGTACCATACTTTCAAGAATTGGGGGAAAGGAGTGGCTAGGTGTATTTAATGACTTACCTATGAAATTGTTCCGGTAGAAACATAGAGCTCAACGCGGTGGACGCGTGGTGCTGAGGGATTTTTGTCGGTGAAGAATTTCACAATAAATTCTCGTTGCAAGTATAGTTCTAAACCAACAATGAATCCTCACATCAATTTAATATGGTTGTCACTAGTTCAACTCTAATAAAATAACCGAGAGTATTAATCCCGGGTCGTTCTCCTTAGGAATTACAATGAAGTGCTTTATTATTGGCTATGAAGGAATGTTTTGGGTTTTTATAATAAGGGGCAAGAAATGTAAATAGCAAAAGAAATAAGCTAAATACTAAGAAATCTCTTGGCAAGGAATGAGAATTAGAAGTCCTATCCTCGTTATCATCATCAATTGTGATAAGAATTGTCCATTGCTCCACTTAGTTAACATCTAACTATGAAGAAAAGTCAAGTGGATATAGTCAACTTGAGTCCAAAAGTCCTAGTCAAATACTAAGGAAAGACTAGCTTTAATGGCATTCTAGTCAACTAGAAACTTCCAATTATCAATCAACAAAAGAGTTTGATAACTCAAGAGTCTCCAATTACTCAACTCAAGCCAAGAGGAGAAAAAATCTACTTTAAAATCTAACCAAGCATTTTATCAAACACTTGGAAGGCATAAAAGGAAAGCATAATAAAATGACAAGAAATATAAAATCTAACACTACCAAATGTAAGGAAATAACAATAACAAAGCAATTAAACAATAAAGGAATATAAAACATGAAATTACATTAAAGGAAATTAAAATCAACAAGGTGCTCATAGATTTGAAGGTAGCAAAATAGAAGAAATTAACAAGAAGAACTAAGAGAACAAAGATGTAGCAACAAGAAATTGAAAGGAAAAGTAGATGAAAACAAGAATTAAAATCTAGATCTAAGAAGAGATTTGAATCTAATCTAACCTAATTCTAGAGAGAAGAGAGAGCTTCTCTCTCTAGAATTCTAACCCAAAACATGATGAAAACTCAAACTAACACTACTTGGTTCATCCCCCTTCAATCCTTGGGGTTCAATAGCATCAGAAATGAGTTGGATTGGGCCAAAATAAGCTAGAAATTGCTGGCCACGAGTTGCTTAAAATGGCCCACGCTGATCCTGCGATGCGTGAGCGTGGAACGACGCATACGCGTCACCAAATGTCTTGGTAACTATGGCAAATTGTATATCATTTTGAAGCCTCGGATGCTATATTTCCAACGCAACTAGAACCGCCTCATTTGGACCTCTGTAGCTCAAGTTATGATCGATTAAGTACGAAGATGTTAGGATTGACAGCTTTGCAATTCCTTCATTTCTTCATGAGTTCTCCATTTTTACATGCTTTTTTTCTTCATTTTCTCAATCCAATATTTGTCTTCTAAACCTGAAATCACTTAACAACATATCAAGGCATCGAATGAAATTAAAGTGAATTAAATTTATTAATTTTTGGGCCTAAAAAGCATGTTCTCACTCTTAAGCACAATTTAAGGAGAATTTACAAAACCATGCTATTTTAGTGAATAAATGTGGAAAAAGTTGATAAAACTCCCCTAAATTCAACACAAGATAAACCACAAAATTATGATTTATCACGTGGCCGCAAACGGTACGGCGATAGGAGCTCGGACGAAGAAGTTACGGGATTTGAAAATCACCATAAGTGTTCGGGAGGCTTTTCTTTCTCTTCTCCCCTATGAATGCTTCAGCTGCGTTTCTGCTGAAATGAGGGAGAAGAAAGGCTTGGGTTCACTTAATAGGTTGGTCCGATTGGACCGACGGTCTAATTTGGACCCGGTTCAACCGGTTCGGTCTGCTCGATTTCTTCGAAATTAGTGTCAAAATTTTGGTTTCGATGAGCTCTATCCTAATTTAATATAATATTTGCATTTCTAATCTTCTTTATTAAAACTAATTTATCGGCTAATTATTTACTAATTTAACGGGGTTTACACTAATACTTATTTATATCTCTCTGTCTCTGTCTTTTGGTCTCTGTCTCGCAAACAAACGCTACCTAAGAGATTATAAGTAGAACAAGTTCAGAGTAGTAATAATATTTTTTTAAAAAAATATATTGATTGTAAGCAAAAATAATGTCAAATAATTTTAATTTCAGAAATTATGAAAAAAATATAAAATTATTAGAAATAGAGAATGACAAGAAAAAAGAAGTGGAGTTACTAAGTTAGACATACTAAAATAATATATTTTATTTATGGGTTTAGTTAATACGTGTTATAAATAGAAGAGCTAGATGATTAAAATATTATCTAAAGTTACGATTTAGCATCATCAATGTCTGCCAAGAGATGTCACAATGGGATTCACTGCAACACGCAACAAAAAGTGATGTGATTATCTTGATCAACTATACCAAATAAATAGAATTGCCCATACGGTAGGTGTCATAAATCAAGGGGTTAGTAATTTTAATATTTTTAATTATTTTCTGTAGTAGTTTGAGTATAATAGATATCTTTAGTGTGAATTGCTCATGTGTTACGATTTATTATTTTTTTTTAAGAGTAAACTACCATTTGTACCCACGAAAGTTGAAAACGCTGACATATCTACCCATAGAAAAAAGAAATTACCATTTGTACCCATGAAAAATGATTTTTACAAGCAAAATTATCCAAACCCTAAAAAATTATCTAAAAACCCCAAAATACTCTTATCTTCACCACCACACCACCTCCTTCACCCAAACCCCTTTCTAACCCTAACCTTCTTCACCCAGCCACCACCCTTCTTTCCCTTTCTAATACACTCTCACCATGACTTCCCACTCAGTCCCCAAAGCTGCTCCAATGGCTCCTTGCCACACCCTCCTCTCTTTCATCCTCACAGTCACAGCAACACTTGCTGCCGCTTCCCCGGAGAAGAAGAGCACCTTCATGGTGCAAGTACACCATGAAGCCAAGCCCTCCATCTTCCCAACCCACAAGTACTGGTACGCTCCCCACTAACCGCTCCACAATCCTCATCTACTCATCACCTTACCACCACCACCACCACCACTAACCCCAAATTGTCTCTGTTTCCGTTCTTGCAACCTCCAGTGTCAGTGACCACCCCTCCTTCTCTCCTTTCCTGTCTCGTTCTTGCCGAATAGAGGACCTTCGCACCACCCCGCCCCTGCTTCGCCGCCGCTAGCAACCCTAGAGCCGCAGTGCCCTTTCTCCTCTTTTCACCGCCGACCACCCTCACCTACCGGGGCTACCTTCTCCTCATCACCGAATCAGTGCCCCGGACGGGCCACCGCACCAGTCGCCACCACCGCGGTCCCCTTTGCGAACCAAATTCGCGGTGAGCTCTCTCTCTCTCTTTCTGTCTCTTTCACCATTTTTCTTTTCTCCCAGAAAAAGTGAATCCAAATACATGAGGCTTCTGTGTTTGATTGTTCAGATTTGATCCTCTCTCCTCACTCTCTTCTCACCTTGGATCTGTGTTCCTTTTCGCCCTATTTCTATTAGCTTTCTCCATGACACCCTTTTCAATGTTTTGTTCCCTCAAACAGCTTCAGATTCAGCTGAAACCAAGATCCAATTTTGACTCTCACCCATCGTCATCCATTTCAAATTCCTCTCTGGGGTGATTTTGATTCCTCCAAAGGTGAAGGTTATGGTGATGAAGGAGTGGCAATGAGGTGGTTTGTGGCAGAGAAATGGAGGTTAGATCGGAGAGTGTTCATGTGATGCGAAGAGAGAGATGGGGGATGATGGTAGCAGTGGTAATGATAAGGGTATTTTGGGGTTTTTAGATAATTTTTTAGGGTTTGGATAATTTTTCTTGTAAAAATTATTTTTCATGGGTACAAATGGTAATTTTCTTTTTCTATGGGTATATATGTCAGCGTTTTCAATTTTCGTGGGTACAAATGGTAGTTTACTCTTAAAATAATATTAGTTATAATTAATTTTTGTTATATTAAATTAACTTAATTAAATCTAGTAGAAGTGTTCAATTAAAGCCGACTTGCATATACCCCTATAAAAATAGCTCAACTCTGTTACCTTTATATTGTCTCATCTTTCAGTCGTCCTTTACAGTCTTTTTCCTTCTTATCTCAAGGATATAATTATCGTTACCAGCTTGAGTGCAGACAAATCTTTTCAAACTACCGTTTTGTACATGACATACCAGTACTCCAATAAAGTACACTGGAGTACCTGAAACGTATTCTATAAATTAAAGGGGAGATGGATAACCTTGAGTTACTAAAGTTCATTTACCACTTTAACCAACTATTGTAGTGTCAGGCATAAAAGATATGGGTGGCAGGCAAGCTAGCCTGTCGCATCCTACCTCGACCCGTCATTTGGCAGGCTAGTCCGCCTTACCCTACCTAATGAGATGATTCCGAATTTCAACACCGTCCCATCTAACATTAAAAAATATATAATTTTATAAATATTTCAATAAACTTATAATTTCTAAATTTATAAATATTAAAGTCTTTATAATTCTAAATATCTAACAAACATAATCATCAAGCAAGTTTTTTGAAACAACATAATAAAATTAATATTGTCCAAAATAAAATAAATATTGTCCAAGACATATAACTAATATTGTCTAAGTCTCTAATCAATCAAATATAGTCCAAATTATAACTTAAAGTAGGGGTGCATAGACCTGGCCCGGCCCGAAGGCCCGGTCCGGTCCGGAACACTTTAGGGGCTAATTTGGTGTGATTTCATCGGGTTTAGGGCCGGGTAAGGGTCTCAAAAATAGACCCGGTCATTATTTCGGGTCGGGTCCGGGCCATAGCTCGGGTCACCCGAAGTCGGCCCGGTGGCCCGGTCATCATACACAATTAATATTTTGTGTTATTAGTCATTATAAGACTATAAGTTAATGTTTTATATTTAGAATGCATAAGACTTTAGACTAATGCATAATATTGTGTTATTTGTATTGATTTAAATATTTGGTATTATTAGACAATATTAGTATTGATTGTGGTTTTGCTTTAGTATTGATTGTGGTTATGCTTTAGTTTTAAAGAAGGGTTGGTTCTTGTTATATTTTTCTAAGTGAATTTTACCATGTTAAATAATGGTTGGAGTCTTGGAAATTTGGATATTTTTACATGCTAGCTTACAAGAAAGTATCAACGTAATGTAATGTTAACGGCCCGGTTTTTACCCGGTATAATTGTGGCCCGAAAGTGTATTGGTTTCATCGGGTCTAAGGTCGGGTTCGAGTCTAATAAATAGACCCGGTGTATATTTCGAGTCGGGTCTGGGTCACATCAAACCCGGCTTCACCCGGCCCATGTGCACCCCTAACTTAAAGTAAAACAAACAAACATTCCAAATAAAGCACAAAAATAACGTTCCAAATTCAATTATCATTTAAAGCCAAAAGCCCGCCGGACAAGTCTGTCCTGCCCCACCGAAACCCACCAAAATTCATGGATTAAGTGGTGCAGGTTAGACGAGTTTTTTTTATTATAGCAAACTCAAATTTCTAACCTAGTTCGCCTTTTTTGGCGAGTTACGTGACCCAACTCAGCGAGTTTCGGCCCCGTTTGTCACCCGGCTCACCCCTAATGGTAGAAGAAATGCTAATTGCCTAATTTTACTAACGAGTAATGAGTCACTAACGGAAAAGAGCAAGAGACTAATGTAGTGCATGATTGTCAAACATGCAGGTTTAGTTAATCAATTCCGCTAGATAACTAACAAGAGTACCAGCTAATTAGTATATGAACTGCAAAAAAAGATCAACAAGGAAAAAAAACTTTTCGCAATACTATATCAAGAGTAATCTTAATCTCACTTTTACTCTTATTTACAGTAAACAAAAAACCACAAAGTCCTATCCCTTCACATATGTATCATTGACGTTAAAGCACCTCCTCCCCCACGTCACTTAGCTTCGCCTATTAAAGCCACGCCCAATAGCCTCAGCCATTGTGTGACGCCCAAGCCACCTTGCTGCACCGCACTGCCCTATCAACACCCCGTACGCCACCAGAGGTGCAACCACGCACCAGCAGCCACACCCTCCACTGTGTACCACGCGGGCAAGAAACATTGCACGACGCCGTCTGCCACACACGATTATACCCTTATATTGAGTTTTTTTTTTTATTTTCGGTTGGAATGTATTCAAATTTTCATGACTTTTGGATGTTATTTTGGCAAGAGTTTTGGATGTTACATTTCGTGTATGAGCATTATCTTTGCAATAGATTTCAAATGTTTGTTTTAGATAATTTTGGATGTTCGTTGTGAAATATTATTTTTTGTTTTTTAATTCACCGACATGCGTTACTTTTTCCATGTGTTTCTTAATATAAATATTTTTTTAAAAGTTATTGGATTTTTTTATATTAAGCCTTACATGTATCTCTTATGGAAGTTTCTTTTGGGAATGATTTTTAGATGGTGTTTATGTTATATTTTAGAAGTTTATTTTTGCTAGGTTTTGGATAATTCTTTTTAAATGTTTTGAAAGTTTTTTTTATGTTTTAGATTTTTTTCTTGTGTTTTGGATTTTTTTTATAGCTTTTAGATGTTCTTTTTTGCTAGGTTTTTGATGTTTCTTTTTATTTGGTTTTCGATGTTTTTTCTTGTGTTGGTTTTAGATGTTCTATTTTGCATTGGTTTTGGAAATTTCTTTTTAATAATATTGAATGTTTATTTCTTATATATTATAGATGTCTTTTTTACTTGAGTTTTTATTCCTATGTTTTGGCATTATACAAAAGATGATGAGGCCTAGAAAAGAAGGCAACTCCCAAAAGATATTTTTTTAAATGTTTTTTTATGGAGTATAATATTTTTTTGTACTTTAGGATGTCTCTTTTGCTAGATTTTTTAATGATTTTGGATCTTAATAATGAGATCGTTTATTGTGGCAAAAATTGTAGAAACAATGCGCTCCTCCTGTTACATTGCTAAAGTAATAGAGCACTTCAAAAAGATCAAGATGGCTACAAAACTAGCTGAAATAAATGCTATAAGGTTTAGATTCCTGAAGCACATTCCAAAGTGGCCCATTAAGCAAGATATCATAGTGGCTTTGGCAAAGTCATACGACTTGCGAAATGTACAATTAGTTTAATGTACTTAGTTATAATTCTCAAAATGTTTGAAGATTTTGCATTAACAATTATATTTCAACATGATTTATGAGAAAGTGAGTCTTATTTTTGTGATTAATGTTGGATTCTTATTTTGGTTGTTTTTTTTATTAAGGTTTTAGATTTTTTTTATAACAGTTTGAGATGTTTTTTTTTATAATATTATGTTTATTTTATCATAGTTTTGATTGTTCTTTTTTGCTTTAAGATCCTTTGTAAGTTGTTCTTTTTATCTTTAAAATAAGTTGTTTGAAGAGTTTGCATCAACAATTACATTTCAACGGTGTTTATGAGAAAATGGATCTTCTTTCGTTCAAGAAAATAGCCGAGCGACACTTACAAATCGTAGAAAACACATAAGATTTAAAACTAAGAACGAAAATAGATAAGCTCTATGTTGAACTATGATCTGAGAGGAGGCACAAAGTTCGATTACAAAGAATCTTATATGACAGAAACAGAGACAAATTACAATCTTTATTGTTTCTAAAACTATACAGGATGTAAACCTCGCGTAATTAGTGAATAATTAGCGAATAAATTAATTATTAATTAAAAAAATTAGAAAATAGAATCTTATAGTTTAATGAGGTAGAATTAATTAAAACATGAATTTTGACACGAATTTTAAAGGTTTTGCCTTAAGATTGGGCTGAACGGGCCGAATCGGGTGAACCGGGCTCACTTTGAGCCCAAGGCCCAACCCAACCTCACATTAATGAATGGCTTCAGCCACTTTCTCCCCTGCATTTTGAGTTTCATGCCGGGAAACATTTGGGGAAGAAGGAACAAGAACAAAACCCTTGTTCTTGATTTTATTTCATCATAACTTCCAATCCGGAGCTTTGATCGCCGTATCGTTTGCGGCCAAGCGTCTACCGCATTGAGCTCTACAAAGCCCACTAACTAATTTGGTAAGGAAGCTTCAGTCTCACTCTAGTCTCTTCTTTCCCCAATTTCAAAAATTTGGTGAATTGGGTGTTGATATTTTTTGTTGTCTTGAAGTTTAGGATCAAATTAACTTGAGAAAATTAGTGGGTCTTGCTCAATTGATGCATAAGAAAGGTAAAAACCCTCAACCCCTTATGGATTGTTGAATGTGCAAGTGTTGATGTTGATTATAGAACTAAATTTGAAAATAGATTGAAATATAATGAATTGAAGTACATTTGGTGATTGAACTTGTGGATTTGGGACCTTGGAAGCTGGGAATTTGTTTTGGTACGGCTATGGTGAAGTGAAAGCTTAAGGAAACGGTAAAACTGAGGTGTTTCGGCATTAGGGAGAAATCGGCCAAGGATTGTTTTTGGTTTTTTGTATATAATATATAATGTCTTGTGAAAACTTAGGTTAGACAACCTTGGATAAGATAATTGTGTGTTTGATGCCTATTTAGTGATTTTAGTTAATGTAGTACGTGTTGGATTGATTTGGATATTTGGTATGTTGGTGAAAGGTATGAATGTGGTGTATGGTTGATGAGGTGATGGTTTTAATGAACTATAATGATGCATTGATGATTGATGTCGTAGTGAGATTAATGAACATGAATTATTATTGTTGGTATATTGAGGAATAATGTTGTATTGAATGAAATTGTTGGAGTTGGACTTGATGATTTTGTGGAATGGGATATCATCATATGAAAATGAAGTGTTGAGGTGTGGCTGGTATGTTTTGGTGCTATGTATAGTTGTGGTAGGTTGGTAGAAAATTGTGAAAAAGCTGTGAAAGTAGAGGTTTGATAATTTTTGATAAAAAAATTAATTTTTGACCAAACTTCAGCGGGTCATAACTCGGCTTCCGAACTCCCAAACCTTTTCAAACTTGTTTTGTATGAAAATTGGGTCCGTTAAATTTACACTGTTTGAAGAACGGATGAAAAATAATTTTTAACGGAAAAATTATGCGCTCAGAAGTTTGGTATGCAAAAGACAATTCTGCAACACTTAACAGCCTTTTTGGCATTTTAGGGAGGCTCGCGTACGCAGGCACATGCACGTGACGTGAGCAAACCATTCGGCCAAAGAGACTTGCGTACGCGAGCAAAGGTTCGCGTACACGAGTTGGGAAAATAACACTTCCGGGTAAGCGAAACATGGTTCGCGTACTCGGGGCCCTATTTTTCAGCAATTTGAGTTTTGTGATTTTAAACATGATTTTGAACTTTTAAACCTCTAATTTTAGTCTTTATGACCCTAAAACTTAATCTCATTCATAGTGAAGGGGTTGAACCTTGAAGGGGTGGTGATTTGGAAGTGACGTGAGTTGTAAAGTAATGAGTCATGATTGAGAAGTGCGGAGTTGTTGAGTATATGATGAATACTGGCTATAATGAATAAAAGTAATTGAACTTGATGATGATTAATTGAAAATGAATGAATATGGTAAATGAGTCATGAATGAGGATGTTTGATAATGAGTATGCTATGTTTTCTCTCTGGTTGTAAGGGTGATAGGGCACCGATTCCTTCTAATAGTGACAGGGCACATATTCCATCTAATGGTGAGAGGGCACATATTCTCTCTAATGGTCAGCCGATGTACTAAGATTTTTGTGCGCAATAGAGAGACGATGTCCGGGTTAGCTACCAGTATGTCGAGTTTGGCTGCAGAACCGACAGATGAGCTCATTAGCCATAGGGTAGACATGCATCATATACATTTGTGTATTTTGCTTGCTTGTGCATTATTTGGGTTTGCCTTTGTGAATCATTATGCTTATCTGCCATACTTGCTACCTACAATAACTGGACTCTACTTGTGTATGTCTTTGTTTGTATTGTTTGTCTGTGCACCGTACCGGAGTTTTGGAGGGTTGGAGAAAGGCGATAATTGAGGGATTAAGATTAGAATTGAGTTAGAATCTAGATGCCTCAGAAGACTTACCCTAATTAATGGTTTAATTAATATTTTAAGTTTCAAATATGAGTGTCAAAGTTCTAGGATTGCCTCTAGATTTTCCAGGACCTTATATGTTATGTTTGTGGGCACCATTACCATGCTGAGAACCTCCGATTCTCATTCCATACAAATGTTGTTGTTTTCAGATGCAAGTCGAGAGGCACCTCGTAAGGCGTCTGGAGTTTCTCTGCAGCAAAGTGGGACTTATGGATGTTGTATTTTGCTATAT
>NC_029785.2:10719366-10725595 GCF_000816755.2 Arachis ipaensis
TGGGTTTTGTGTGTGTTGTTTTTTGCTATATATATATATATATATATATATAGAACTCTCCTTGTATATCTATGTTTTACTTTTGTGCCTCTTAGAGGCTTGATGGAGACATAGGGTCTATTTTGAGTATTTTGGAAAGCTTAGGATCATATGTATGTCTATATCTATCCTCTGGCTAGCTTTAGCTTCGCAAGTTGAGCCCAGAACTTGATTATTTTGTATCCTTGACACTCTGCTCCTATTATCTATATGTATATTTACTTTTTTTTGTACGTAAGTAATTGTTACCTTGAGCGTTGCACTTTTATTTTTCATGTTTTTGCTTAACCAACCTTCAAGGCTCTTCGAATATTACATTTTTTCAAATATATTATGTATGTATATTTTATTTTAGAGGTCGTAATGTTACACCACCTCCGTTTTACGGCTTAAGCGTAAAGCTCTGTGTGGTGGGGTGTTACATTATGGTATCAGAGTACTTCGTTCCTGTAGAGCCTGAGGGACGGACTGATTATGCTTCTGGGCATACTCTAGGAGTTTTTACATGCTAAATTAGGTTATCTAACTGATATATGTGGCATGAATGTTCATGAGCATGCATTTGGAACTTTGAAGTACTAGACTTGTGATATTGAGACTGATCAACTTGATATCACTTGTTTGGTGTGAACAGGGACCCGATGTCGACTCGTGGACGTGATCGCGTGTGAGGCAGAGGTAGAATAGGTAATGTGAACCTTGGAATTGCAGAAAACGACCCTGTGGACTTTATGGCTAGCTTGGGAAACATGGCTGCGACTATGCAGGCGACAGCCGAAGCATTGGAAAATCAGATGAACCATGGGAATGGTAATAATGGTGAAGAAGGGCCAATGACACTTGCCACTTTCATGAAGGTGCATCCTCCGACTTTCAGTGGGACCACAAACCCTACTGAGGCCGACAACTGGCTCCAAGCAATAGAGTGGGCTTTGCAAGCTCAGCAGGTTCCCGAGGAACAATAGGTGGAGTTTGCGACCTACCACAGTGTGAAGCTCAATACTGGTGGCAGGGAACGCAACGTATTCTACAACCCGACATCGTTGTGATATCTTAAGAGGTATTTCAAACTGAGTTCTACAATAATACTTCCCTAATTCAGTTAGAAATGCTAAGGAGCTTGAGTTGCTGCAGTTAAATCAGGGTTAGATGTCTGTTGCTGAGTACACAAATAAATTTGAAGAACTGTGCCAGTTTTCCCGAATCTGCTAAGGTGCTCCAGAAGACTTTGCAGAAAGGAAATGTATAAAGTACGATGGAGGACTCTGGAGTGACATTCTGAGCTCAGTTGGGCCGATGGAGATTAGGGTTTTCTCAGAGCTTGTGAATAAATGCCGATTCACTGAAGAATGTATAAGGAAGGTTGCTATGGTGGAGAATGATCGCCGGGAATTCCACCGAAGGGAGCACAATAAAAATTTCGCACCAAGGGGCCAAGAGTTTAAGAGAAGAGGATACGCACAACAATTTCCCCAAGGACGGAATAACCTCGAGATGAATGATGACCACCAAGGAAATGGTAGAGGAAAACAGACAGTGGCTGCTTCAGATGATTCGAGTTGTCAGAGTTGTGGAGGCTATCACCCAAATAGGCCGTGTCGCTATGGTTCGGGCTTATATTACAATTGCGGGAAGCCAGGATATTTGGTCAGAGATTGTCCACATAGGAGAGGCCGGGATGTAGCCAAATCCAATCCTCAGATCTGAGGTAATAAGGGAACTGGTAACTAAATTTTAACTGCTTTAAATAATACCGAGGAATAGCATTCTTTCATAACATGTAACCGGGTTGTGAAAATCCTGACTTGTTGGTAGACGACTTCGAGTTATTTTGATAGGGAGTTAGGTTAGCATAAATAAATAGGTAAGTTCTTAATAAGAAGCGATCAGAGTGACGCAGTGGAGGCGCAAAGATTTGGAGAACATTAGGACTACTAAGGTGAGAATGGAGGAGACATGAGAGATGAGTCGTTGCGGAGATTGGCAAAGGTCGAGAAACTACCCATTAGGTTGGAACAAGAACTACTCTCGCGAACTCTTGTGGTGAACAATATTTTCGAGGGCGAAAATTTTATTTAGGTGGGTAGGATGTAAATCCTGTGTAATTAGTGAATAATTAGCGAATAAATTAATTATTAATCAAGAAAATTAGAAAATGGAATCTTATAGTTTAATGAGGTAGAATTAATTAAAATATGAATTTTGACACAAATTTTAAAGGTTTTGCCCCAAGATTGGGATGAACGGGCCAAACCGCCGAACTCACTTTGGGCCCAAGGCCCAACCCAACCTCACCTTAATGAATGGCTTCAGCCACTTTCTCCCCCACATTTTGAGTTTCACGCTGGGAAACATTTGGGGAAGAACGAACAAGAACAAAACCCTTGTTCTTGATTTCATTTTATCATAACTTCCAATCCGGAGCTCTAATCGCCGCACCGTTTACGATCATGCATCCACGTGTCGAACCCTACAAAACCCGCTAACCAATTTGGTAAGAAACCCTCAGTCTAACTCCAGTCTCTCTTTCCCCCAATTTCGAAATTTTGGTGAATTAGGTGTTGAGATTTTTTGTTGTCTTGATGTTTAGGATCAAATTAACTTGAGAAAATTTGTGGGTCTTGCTCAATTGATGCATGAGAAAGGTAAAAACCCTCAACCCCTTGTGGATTGTTGAATGTGCAAGTGTTGATGTTGATTATAGAACCAAATGTGAAAATAAATTAAAATATGATGAATTAAAGTACATTTGGTGATTGAATTTTGGATTTGGGACCTTGGAAGCTGGGAACTTATTTTGGTGCGGCTATGGTGAAGTGAAAGCTTAATAAAATGGTGAAAATGAGGTGCTTCGGCATTAGAGAGAAATTGGTCAAGGTATGGTTTTGGTTTCTCGTATATAATATGTAATATCTTGTGAAAACTTAGGTTAGACGACCTAGGATAAGATGAACTGTGTGTTTGATGCCTATTTAGTGATTTTAGTTAATGTAGTATGTGTTGGATTGATGTGAATATTTGGTATGTTGGTGAAAGGTATGAATGTGGTGTATGGTTGATGAGGTGATGGTTTTAATGAACTATAATAATACATTGATGATTGATGTCGTAGTAAGATTAATGAACATGAATTATTATTGTTGGTATATTGAGGAAGAATGTTGTATTGAATGAAATTGTTGGAGTTGGACTTGATGATTTTATGGAATGGGATATCATGATATGAAAATGAAGTGTTGAGGTGTGGCTGGTATGTTTTGGTGCTATGTATAGTTATGGTACGTTGGTAGAAAATTGTGAAAAAATTGTGAAAGTAGAGGTTTGTTATTTTTTTTTATGAGAAACTGATTTTTGACCGAATTTTAGCAGGCCATAACTCGACTTCCGAACTCCCAAACCTTTTCAAACTTATTTTGTATGAAAATTGGGTCCTTTAAGTTTACACCGTTTGAAGAACGAATGAAAAATAATTTTCAACGAAAAAATTATGCGCGTCAGAAGTTTCGTATGCGAAAGACAATTCTACAACACTTAACAGCCTTTTGGCATTTTAGGGAGGCTCGCGTATGTGGGCACATGCACGCGACGCGAGCAAACCATTCGGCCAAGGAGACTCGCATTCGCGAGCAAAGGTTCACATACGCGAGTTGGGAAAATAACAACACTTCCTCGTATGCGGAACATGGTTCGCGTATGCGGTGCCCTGTTTTTTAGTAATTTGAGTTTTGTGATTTTAAACATTATTTTGAACTTCTAAACCTCTATTTTTACTCTCTATGACCCTAAAACTTAGTCTCATTCATAGTGAAGGAGTTGAACCTTGAAGGGGTGGTGATTTGGAAGTGACGTGAGTTGTGAGGTAATGAGTTATGATTGAGAAATGCGGAGTTGCTGAGTATATGATGAATACTGGCTATAATGACTAAAAGTAATTGAACTTGATGATGATTGATTGAAAATAAATTAATATGGTAATGAGTCATGAATGAGGATGTTTGATGATGAGTATGCTATGTTTTCTCTCTGGTTGTAAGGGTGATAGGGCACCGATTCCCTCTAATGGTGACAGGGCACATATTCCCTCTAATGGTGACAGAGCACGTTGATGTGAGCCAATCGTCGGTTAGGAATTTTCTTCTTAATAAGAGAATCGCTTCGTTGCAAGTATAGATGTCGTGACATGGCACATATATATGTATAGAAGTCTCCAACAATCGACCCGCATCAAAGTTTAATTTTTGCTGTCAAATGTGCAAACCAATAAAAATACCGAGAGTATTAGATATCGGTTCATCTTTCAAAAGAATTGCAGTGAGGTATGCATGTTATCGGTTATGAGGTTCAAGGGGGTGGTTTGCGATAAAGAAGTGAGAAATTAAATGACAAGAAAATAAAGCAAACAACTAAAGATAACAAATACTAAAGAGGCATTCAAGGCAAGAATTGAGAATCAAGGTTTTCTATCCTAGTCATTAATCATAATACAATAATTACCAAGAGTTAAGCCTATTACGTTATCTCCCTATTGAGAGAAAGTCAAATAAGCCTAGTTAATCCCAATCCATAAGTAGCATCAATGGAAACAAGATCACTAACAACTCTAGATCACCAATCTAAATTGGGTATTAATGACTCAAGATTACCAAACTTCTCTTTCCAAGCCAAGAATGCTCAAAATCTACTCTAAAACTAAGCCAAGCATTTTATTAAACACTTGGTGTGCATAAAAAGAAAAGCATATTAAATTGCAATAATAATGAAATCTACTACTACCAAATGCAAGAAAATAACAATAACTCAAACAAGCATAAAAAAACCATAAAACATCAAATTGCATTAAATGAAATTAAAAGTAACAAGAGTTCATGAACATAAAAAGTGGCACAAGTGAGAAATTAACAAAGGAAATTAAGAGACTAAAGATAATAGAACATGAAAATATAAATGAAACTACACTAAAACAAAAATTAAAAAGTGAAATTAAAGAGAAACTTAAACTAAGAACCCTAATTCTAGAAAGAAGAGGGAGCTTCTCTCTCTAGAATACTACCCTAAGACATGTTTCTACACTACCCTAATTGCTCCCCCTTGTTCCTTCTTGAATTCTACCTTAAATACTTCAGAAATGAGTTGGATTTGAGTCTGAGTGAGCTCAGAAATCGCCAGCCATGATTTCTTTAATGAAGTCACGTGCCGACTGTCATGTGTACGCGGAAGGTCATGCATATGTGTCGCTTGACGAAATTTCTGGTCACGCGTACGCAAAACTGCGCAGATTTCCAAACTTCATTTTTTCATTAATTCTCCACTTTTATATGCTTTTTCTTCATTCCTTCAATCCAATCTTCACCTTCTAAACCTGAAATCACTTCATCAAACACATCAAGGCATCGAGTGGAATCAAAATGAATTAAATTTAGTAAATTAAGAGCCTAAAAAGTATGTTTTCACTCTTAAGCACAAATTAGGAGAAATTCACAAAATCATGCTATTTCATTGAATAAATGTGGGATAAGTTGATAAAATTCACTAAATTCAATACAAGATAAACCCTAAAATTGAAGTTTATCACACATATTCCCTCTAATGGTGACAGGAAACTCTCCCTCTAATGGTCAGCCGATGTGCTGAGATTTTTGTGCGCAACAAAGAGACGATGTCCGGGTTAGCTACCGGATATATCGGGTTCGGCTGCAGAACCGACAGATGAGCTCATTAGCCATAGGGTAGACATGCATCATATGCATTTGTGTGTTTTGCTTGCTTGTGCATTATTTGGGTTTGCCTTTGTGAATCACTATGCTTATCTGCCATACTTACTACCTGCAATAACAATACTCTACTTGTGTATGTCTTTGTCTGTATTGTTTGTCTATGCACCAGAGTTTTGGAGAGTTGGAGGAAGGCGATAATTGAGGGATTAAGATTAGAATTGAGTTAGAATCTAGATGCCTCAGAAGACTTACACTAATTTATGGTTTAGTTAATATTCTAAGTTTCAAATATGAGTGTCAAAGTTCTAGGATTGCCTCTGGCTTTTTCAGGACCTTATATATTATGTTTGTGGGCACCATTACCATGCTGAGAACCGACAAATGTTGTTTTCAGATGCAGGTCGAGAGGCACCTTGCTAGACGTCTGAAGTTTCTCTGCAGCAAAGTGGGACTTATGGATGTTGTATTTTGCTGAT
>NC_029785.2:10726604-10740452 GCF_000816755.2 Arachis ipaensis
TGTTGTATTTTGATATATATATATATATATATATATATAGAACTCTCCTTGTATATCTATGTTTTACGTTTGTGCCTCTTAGAGGCTTGATGGAGACATAGGGTCTATTTTGAGTATTTTGGAAATCTTGGGATTATATATGTATGTATATATCTATCCTCCGACCAGCCTTAGCTTTGCAGGTTGAGCCCGGAGCTTGATTATTTTGTATCCTTGACACTCTGCTCTTATTATCTATATGTATATTTACTTTTCTTCGTATACAAGTAATCGTTATCTTGAGCGTTGCGCTTTTATTTTTCACGTTTTTGCTTAACCAACCTTCAAGACTCCTCGAATATTATATTATTTTAAATATCTTATGTATGTATATTTTATTTTAAAGGTTGTAATGTCATACCATCTCTATTTTATGGCTTAAACGTAAAGCTCTGTGTGGAGGGGGGTGTTACACAGGAAGTGATGCAACACAGAAAAATATCATCTCTTTCTTTTCCTAATAGATATAGAAGCTTTCTGAATCTGAAAATATTTTCATGGACGATAAATTCTTCTCGTTGTATCTTCATCCCATACCTATTATACCATTTGCCAAAACACCATAAAAGGAAAGTAACACACCACAAAAGAGAAAGAACAACCACAAAGGGGTTATTGAAATCTAGATCTCTAAAAGAAAAAATAGCAAGAAAGAGGAATAGAAATCACAATTAGGGAAAGGGGACGCATGGGAGAAGGGAAGGGAGGGGCGGCAGCAAAAGTGTGGACAGCGAGAGAGTGGTGGTGGTGGAGATTTGACAGGTGAAGAAGAAAAGTGAAACTATTGCTGTAAAAAAAAAAAAAGAAAGATGACAGATAGTAAAAAAGGAGAAAATGAGAAGAGGAAGAGATGGTTAAAGATCGAAAAGTATATATACAAAAGAACATCTAAAAATCTAATACCTAATAAAAGAAACATCCAAAATATCACAAAAAAACTTTAATCTAAAGAAACATGCGAAACCTAATAAAAAAAAGCATCCAAAAACATAAAAAAAGTTCCAAACGTAACAAAAGAACATCCAAAACCTAACTAACAAAAAATACTCAAAATTATTTTAAAAATATCCAAAACTTCGCAAAAAGAAACATCCAAAATTATTGAAAAAGGAACATATGAAACATAACAAAAAAAACATCCGAATCCAAATAAAATAAACATCCAAAATATAAAAAAATTCACTTTTAAAATAATTGTAACACACATCCTGAACCTTTTGAGGAGGAAGAAGATTAACAATCTCAAAATTCTCTTCAAGAGAAAGATAATTCACAGACACAATATACATACGAAAATATGTAGAAAAAAATCATGAGAGCACAACCAAAACATTGAAAAAGAAACTCCAAACATGACGTAACAGAAACATCCAAAATCTAACAATCAATAAACATTCAAATTCATACTAAAACATCCGGTATATACAAAAAGAAACATCCAAAATGCTTGCTAAATAAACATAGAAAAACTAAAATAAAAAATTATCTAAGCCCAATCGAAATGAAAACCATTAAATAAGATAAAAAAAGTTAAAATGTTGAAAAAAACATCCGAAAATAGAATAAAAAAAGCTAAAATAAATTAATCAATAAAACATCCAAAATTATACCAAAAACAACCACTATATAGCAAAAAAAAAAAAATCCAAAATGCCTGCTACATAAATATAGGAAACCTCATTAACAAACCATACAAAACCAAATAAATGAGACTACTAAAAAAAATAAAGACAACAATAATCAAAACGTTAAAAAAGAACATCCGAACTTGACCTAAAAGAAATATTCGTAATCTAACAACCAATAAATATCTACATTTAAAGTAAAAACATATATTATACAATAAAAAAAAACATCTAAAATATGTGCAAAATAAATACATAAAATTTGAGAAAAAAAAATTCACAACTAAAAAAAGACACATCCAAAAACTAATAATCAATAACTAATTCAAATTCATATTAAAAATATTTTTAACTTTTAAAAATTACAAACACATTATCATTTTTATTTCATAAACATAAAACAAAATTATTGTGATTTTTCTTTAAAAATAAAAAAAATTATTGTAATTTTGAAAAACACATAAATAACTCTTCAAAAACTTTGGCAAAACTTATTGCATTTCTGCTAATGTCGCTCTCTCGATCTTTGTCTTCCAAAGATAGCCTGAGTTCCGTCGCCAACAAAAGTCACACTTTCACTCTGATATTCAGCGGCAGTAGCTAATACAAAACGTCTCTCTCTTCTCATAGAAAGCACAAAGATCTCTCAGAGGGAGACGGTACCTTGCAGCTGCAACAATAGTAGTAGTCACCGTTGCCCTCGCTGGCGGCGTCGCGGAGTTCGTGACGGATCCACGAACGGCAGTTAAGCCGTTAATCGCGACTGCACGGGAACGAAGAAGACAAATCGCGACGGAAAGGAGACGGCTTCACGTGGCTCTGGTAGCTTCACGATCGTTGGGACGGCGGTTCTCTCTGCCTTACTCTCTCTTCCTCTCTCCAATTCGCCGGCGTCAATCCCCTTTCGTCGGAACCAAACGGAACAAGGTTTCTCCCTGTATTTTAAAATTTTTGTTTTCTTTAGAAATATTCGTATTATATTAAATAAAAAAAACTGTTATTTATATTTTCCTGGCTGTTGACAATTGAGCTTGAGTTGACTCTAGGATTGACCGTAGTTGATGAGACTGTGGACGAGAAGTTGCCTTTGGGATTAATCTCAGAAGAATGCTTGTGCTGTAGCCTCATCTGGTGTGATAATTCCAAATTTCGGGTGAAAGCAGATGGCGAAAAATTTCTGCGATTTTCGGATCCTTCTCTTGGTTGCAGCTGGTGTTTTCATCTACATTCAGGTTTTTCCTCTTCCTCTCTAACCCTAACTAAACCTGTGTGTTTCCCATGGCAATGTAACATGTAGTTTCCATTTGTTCAGATGAGGCTTTTCGCAACACAATCAGAATACGCTGATCGCCTTGCCGCCGCTGTAATTGCACTCCACTACCATATTTCATGTTAACCTATGTTTTGTACAGTATCCTAATTAGTATTTGGTGGATCATTGACATCAGTGTTTGTCCTTGTTGCATAGATTGAAGCTGAAAATACTTGTACGAGTCAAATGCGATCACTGATCGACCAGATTAGCTTGCAACAAGGACGAATTGTGGCCCTAGAAGGTTCCATATACTTTTATACATGTGATAAAGTAGTAATCTTGGAGTATATTTTCTTAAGGTTATCTGCTGTTGCATAAATATGTTAGCTACGTTCAGTGTTCACCTCTGTTAATGAGGTTAAGTATTTGAAGAGGTGTATTAAAATTTCTCAATCTAACTAAAGAAAATGTTAATAGACACAAGTCACAACCACATGCCTCTAGCCATAGTGAATATCTGAAGTTAAATGATTGGGCTCTTATAATTCATATGCAATCAACTTAGAAGAATCAGTGTTTCTTGTTCTCCGAATTAGAGAACCAATTGTGATTACATAGTTTCCTTTTCATCAAAGGAAACGGCCAAATAAACTGCCTAATGCAGTTGTCACAAGGTTTTTACAAGATTTGTCAAATACCAATCATACTAATATTGAAATGGTCAAATGGAACAAATAGTATCACATTTAAAATATAAAATTATATAAAGGTGAGCTTATGCTCATTAACAGTTGCTTTTATTATTTATTTAGTCATACTGTGCACATAACATATATTTATTTATTTTTTGTCATGTTCCGTTTTTTGTTCTTGGGTTTTTCCAGAAGAGAGGAATCGCCGAGATCAAGAATGTGGACAGATGAAGTCTCTTGTTCAAGATCTTGAAAGTATGTTATGATAAATAAGTTCCTTCCCTCTCCTCTGGCTTAATTGCATTTTCGGTTCAAAATTTAGTCAATAGCATCGTAGTGCTGTTGTTGGTTTAACAAGTATAGAGTATTTTGGTCCCATTTTCTTTGCATATGTTATCAGATGATGGTTATTTCAAGCAAATTTCTTTTACAAGAAGGCAAGACGTTTCCCCCTTTCTTTCCACTCACATAGAATGTGGCCTTTATAAAGGAACATAAATGCTATTATGGAAGCCAAGTGAATTAAAAATTCTGTAGTACTCACTATTCTCAGTGCTACCCTCTTGTTTTGATGGCAAATTTTTTCAATGTTTTTTGGTAGATTGGAGAAAAATAAAATTTCAGCAATCTAACTTTCCTGAAGATTTGATTTTATTCTCAAATTATGTGTGGGGATGTGGACAGTAGGACCAGTAGTTTTCTTTTTGGGCACATTGGGGAGGAAAAAGGCCCTGAGAATCAGCAACTATTCGGGAAAAAATGTGAGTAGTTAACAAACCAATGACAGGATACTATAGATAATACCAACTAGCTGGATAAGACTTAATTGTTGATGTTGTACACATTCACCATAGGTTAGATGTCTACACACTAATTCATTTTGCTTTACTCCTACAATTTAAAGAGTTTGCAACTTGAATCTGAACTTCATGTTTTGTTTCCACCCCACCAAACAATTTCTATCTTTTAGTTATTGCCTTGCAAGGAGGTTTTGATCTTTTTCTACAAAAGATGCTTTCAAAACGGTGACAGAGTCTTCTCATTAAATTCTTGGGATGCCTCCCATCTCCCATCTGATGATTATTTCACCACATTATAAAGGACTTATCAGCAAACCAGCTTGCTAGCAAGTGTAATATCAAAACCTGTAAAAGCTTCATCTACTAGTTCAGATTACACACTCCATTGTTCAAGTTTTCTTGCACCCCGTCTTGAGTCCTAGTGAAAGTGACAACGATCAAGGATATCAGTTAGGGCTTTCCTTTCGTTGTTTCTCAAAAGAAGATAAATATACTATGAAATTTCCCATAACATAACAAGCCATGGTTCTTGTGAATGATCTGCTATTGTACATAATTTCTTCCAAAGCTTATTTCTACTTGCCATTTTGGGAATGTGTTGATGAAGCGACAAGAAGAATCATCCCACTCCTAGGACTTTAGCATGGATAAAACAACAATGGATTTTGAGAATATTTTATTTGAAGGGCCTGTGTCCCAAAGCACTAAGAAACCGCACTCGTATAGCTACCATGAAAACGCCAATTCTTTTACTAAAGTGCATTATTTTCATTAGGAGCCACAATGCCAATCCTTTGTTGCTAATCAGGTCACGTAACAGGAAAAGGCTACGTTCTTGCCTTCCTACAATTCAATGAAAAAGAGTTCATAAATTAGGTGCAAGGAGTCAATTATCCCTTATCAGTTGGACTTTAGAACCAAGTCAGCCTCAATAGCAGTTTCACCACAAACCATAGCTACCTGAACATCATTTGCATTTTTTGTAGTATGCTTGCCATCATGAAGGGACATCAATTAATTATCCCATTGCCCTCCCACTGGAAATTTCCCTCTGTTGCCATTCACCACTCCAACAAAGTTGATAGGTGTTAAGCTCATGTGAAATTACAATTGTGTAATTGATAACATCATGTTGAATTTTTTAATTTAAGCAATATTATGCATGGGGAACATAAAATTCTTTGTTACACAATGAGCATTCCACGTTATTTGTAGGTGAATAAATATAAAGTGTAAATGTAAACATATCCAGCGGTTCCATGTTGAAAGTGTTATGACTTGTGAATATTTCAGTGAAGAATTTTTTGTTCTGTGGCATATCTTGGAATTTAACTTTCTGTAAATATAAATTCCAGGAAAAGATGTGCAGAGGCTGATCAACAAAGTTCAGGTTGAGTGGAAGTGTCTGCTTGAGTTTTCTATCTCATTTTATTGAGTTTATTGTGTGATTTTCTTTCTGATTTGTTTAGGTTCCAGTGGCAGCTGTTGTGATCATGGCATGTAATCGCGCTGATTACCTAGAGAGGACTATCAATTCTGTATTGAAGTGTGCATCATATTTCAACAGATTTACTCATCTTTTATAGTTGATTATACTGGTATTTATTTGACTGGCTGAGTCATAATCTATGTTTTCTACAGATACCAAAAACCCATTTCTTCAAGATATCCTCTATTTGTATCTCAGGTATTGTACACTTCTTGGCTTTCTGCACTTCTCAGGAGTTTTGTTGTAATTAAACTGAAATGGTTAATCATTTCATTATTTTGCAAACAGAACATACTGTTGATCATAGTCCTTTATTTTTGTTCAGGATGGATCAAATGCTGATGTTAGAAGTAAGGCATTGAGCTATGACCAGTTGTCCTATATGCAGGTATATATACATTTACAGAAATCAGCTGCACTACGAGAATCCTCAGTTTGTTTGTATATTCTTACTTTAAATGGGAAATTACTTGTATTTTGTGCTTATTTAGCACTTTTTTAGAAAGTCAACTGCATTCTGATGTTTGTGATCTAGTTATTATTGCTGATTATGTTAAAATCCATGATTAACCAAGCAAATAATAGAGTAAATAGTAACTCAGCAGATGAGAGAAAGAATATATTATTCTTATGTGATATATCTTACATGAGAGGAAAACTAGCATCTATTTATAACAATAGTAAAACCCTAATACTAATAAGGAGACAATGATAAATATCAATGCACTCCTAAGAGATCATGTTTGATACAATATGATTCTGTCCCTAACAGATTAGTTCATTACTGAGTGTAATTATAGTATAAATTAAGATATTAGTGTACAGGCTACGATAAACAATTCTCTGAAATATGGGACTCGCTTCCAATTTGACGTTACATTGCCTAAATATACAAATTTTCAACATATTCCTTACTGAGAACTCAATGCATCTCCAATTTTTGGCTCTTGCTAAGCGTACTTGCTATGGATACTTTAAATGGAAAGTTTTGGTATAAAATGTAAAGTAAATGCTAAGTTTTTTAAGTTTTCATTGCATTCAATGCATTTGAAAAACCAAATTTTTCTTTTTCTACTCTCGTAGTCAATGCGCTTGTACTCATTTGTTAAATCCTTTTTTTTTTCCAAACTAAAAATTCCAAAACTACTGTAACAAAACAACAAAAAAAAAAGCCTTAGAAAAAAAGTAAGCTATAAGCTACTAATTTGTTTTGATTGATTGATTGGAAAATGAAATACTGAAGATTTTGAATTTGGAGTTACTCATTTAACCATATTTCGGTGCTGGAGCCCTACCCTTAACCAAATTTGGTGTAATAGATGAATAGTGGTGTGCCAGAGATGTAAAACCAATCTCGTTCTTATGAAATTATTTGGGATAAAATCACATTTCCTTTTCTGAAATTGTATTGGAGAGGACGTCAGTTGGTCTTGTGGCACACACTTTCACTATGATCTTTTAGGCACTCACTAGAAATCAAACTAATACATCCTTGTTCAGAACAAGGAAGATATATACAGTTCATTCAAATTCTACGTTTACTATTAAGATAGAATTTAACTTGCACACTAGAGGTCAGACCTGACAATCATTTATATGGTATAAATCTTCTAATAAAAATTTGAATTTCAAAGAAAAGTAGGGTGGACCTATCCATAATCCATTGTTCGCATTTCAAGCCCAAAGGGCTGTCATATGCAGGGAGTGTTTAATTGAATGCTGTTATCAAATAACTCGATTCCTTTTGGAGAGATTTCCTTTGCATGACGTGATAGCAAAGTATTTCTTTTTTTTTTATGACTGATGGTACTAGGAAAGAATTATGAAAAATTTAGATACTTGATTTGGTTTGCTGTGAAGCTTTTGATATGCCTTGAAAGGATATTTTTAGAAAACACTGGAATTATGTTTCTCTAAGGGTTTTTTATTGTGAGAAAAAGAAAGGTTGCTATAAAAACTTGACAAGGATGAAATTACTTGAATCTATTTTATTTGTGATTACTGAGCTACATAAAGCTTTGATGATAAGGAACCAAGCTTTGGTTACTAACACTAATTTGATTCAGCACTTAGATTTGAAACCAGTTCAAACTGAAAGACCAGGGGAGTTAATTGCTTACTACAAGATTGCACGTAAGAAAAATTTCCGTGCTCTTCATCTCTTCTGTTTTATATTCTCTACTTGCGGAGATTATTCCACAAGAATTCTACATCTCATTTTTTACATTGTGCCTTTATCAGGTCATTACAAGTGGGCTCTAGATCAGCTGTTTTACCATCATAACTTTAGCCGAGTAATCATTCTTGAAGGTGAAAAGGGCTATCTTTATCACAACCTTTTTCTTTCTTTCTTTTTTCATAATTGGTAAAAATATATGAAACCTGATTGGGTATCTTTGTTTAATATCAGATGACATGGAAATAGCTCCTGATTTCTTTGATTATTTTGAAGCTACAGCAGCTCTCCTTGACAAGGATAAGTATGAATCTAAGAAGAATCAAATGATGAATTTATTTTTTTCTGATTCACGATAAATGGTTTTTAAGACGGCAGAAGCTGTTTATAGATAGCATTATGTATTCTAGGTCAATTATGGCTGTTTCCTCATGGAATGACAATGGACAGAAGCAGTTTGTACATGACCCATGTAAGTTTGTTACATTTTATGTCTCTATACTTCATTTATAATACCCATATGATCCATGGAAAACAGGATTTCAAAACTTTACCTTATTGTTTATAATGGTAGGACATACAGATAGCAAAGTAGTAAAGGTATTATTGTAGAATAGCTAGTGCAAGCCCATGTCCATTGATAATGTATGAGTATGACTACTGATCCTCATTAAATAAGGATAAATATAATGAATTAAAGATAACTGATAAGATTGTTTTCTCAGTCAGATGACTAAATTAATTCACAATATATTATAAAGAGATACTAAGATTTTATAAATATATTCTTATTCTGTAGATATAATAGGAAATCCTAAAATACTCTTCATGTTTTGGTAATGTCCTATGACTATGGCTGTGTTGTGTTGCGGTTGTCAAAGGGTGACGTAGTTAGTTGGCTGATACAGAATGTAATCAATGGTGCCACAACTAGGATGTTGTGCCTGCACTGCATTGGTGATGTTCAATTTAAAACACTGTTTGAGATATTTTGATAATTGCTATTTCTATTCTGATGAATTCTTGCTTGATCTAATCTTCAGATGAACTATATCGGTCAGACTTCTTTCCTGGGCTAGGATGGATGCTTGCTAGATCTACATGGGATGAACTGTCACCAAAATGGCCAAAGGCATATCCTTAATATTTGAGTGGTTGTTACTGTTTGTGCCATATTAATGTTTTCTTCGGATTTGGAGCATTACAGAGAAGGAAATCTTGGTCAATAACCATTCTTATTTCATGCCATATATCTGTATAATGTATATCCAGAATCTAGATCAAGTATAATCTTTTTTATCAGGAAACTGCTTGTCATTGGTCCTTTAGTTACAGTAATATCATCTATGTATTTGGAATTTTCTTTGACAAAATTTTACTTACTGGGATGACTGGTTGAGGCTAAAAGAGAATCACAGAGGACGACAGTTTATCCGACCGGAAGTATGCAGAACATATAACTTCGGTGAGCTTGTAAGTTTGCTAATTTTACTGAGGATTACCTTTTCTATTAAGTGGTCTTAGGCTGAAGCTTGTAAAAAGTTCGGACTTCTATGCTATGAATTCAGGATTTTCAGGATATTCATGTTGACATGTATGTTATAACAACAATCTTAGGGCCCATCTTAGTAAATAGCGTATTTAATCCCTTAGCTAAAAGAAACTTTTTAGAAGTAATTATGAATCACTTGTTGACAAAAGAAAATTAAGAATATCTTATCTCTAGTTTTCGTTATCATTTTTCTGTTGGTATTTTTCCACGTTACTACTACCCTTGTATTAGTGTGAAGGCAGTGCAAAACGTCTCATATACTTGCACCTTATGTGTTGACACACTTTCTAACTCCTGTAATTTTCATAGGGTTCTAGTTTGGGACAGTTTTTTAGGCAATATCTTGAGCCAATCAAGCTGAACGACGTCCAGGTATTCATATGTTTTTATAGAAAATAGTCCTAAGAACACGTTTCCCAGAGTATGATGTTACATTTATGACCTTTTTTCTACCTTTGTATTGTTGGTAGGTTGATTGGAAGTCAAAGGACTTGAGCTATTTGCAGGAGGTGAGATACTGCTCTTTGTTCATGAACGCATATTTAGAAGGAATACCGTGTTGCTTTATGAACTTGTTCTCTCTTTACAGGATAAATATGCCCAACACTTTGCTAACATTGTTGCCAAAGCCAAACCTGTCTCTGGAGTTAACGTGCTTCAAGAGACGAATAATATAGATGGCGATGTACGTATCAAGTATAGAGATCAATCAGACTTCGAATACATCGCTGGTCAATTTGGTATATTTCAAGAGTGGAAGGTAATTCAACTGATTTTTTTCCCCCTTAACTGGGAAAAGGGAAAGCATTGTGAAATTGACACAAGTTTTACTCTTACTTCCAGGATGGTGTGCCCAGGACAGCCTACAAAGGAGTAGTCGTTTTCAGATATCCGTCCACAAGCGGTAGGCGTGTATTCCTTGTTGGTCCTGAATCTTTGAAGCTACTCCGGATTAAAGATTCATAGACCAGAGGGGATTTAATCTTCCTTGCGAGAGACTCGTCATTGTTTTTAGGATATCGACAGTGGTTCTGGAGAGCAATTGATACCGAGCTTTAAAATGACGTGCTATATAAATACTCATCAACGTCAAAATCCACTTCTCTGAAACTGCATACGTTGAGTGTGCCGCGCTGCAAATTATGACCACAGTCCCATGTATCTTGTAAGATGTTTTATTGAAACTATTGTGGCTAGCACTGATACACTGGGTGGCCATTTTTGGTTTTATCTTAACTTATCAACATTATTGGCCTTGAGAATCTTTTAGATTTATATCCCTCGTTGCTTGTGAAAAGCGTGGTATTGTACTGGTTATGATTGTTATTATTATACAACAGATATAAACTTGTTACATGAGCAGGGAAATCTTTATTGAAAGCTAAAAAAATTTCTGCTTCTTTATACCAAACAGTTGCCTCCAGTAAATTGCTGCTTATGTTTTCTACCTCTGGTAATTGCCCTCGATGTAATGGAAATGATGAGAATGCCCTTCATGTTTTCCGTGATTGTTACTTTTGCTAACTAGATTTGTTTACACTTCTCCCCCTAGCAAGTGTTGGTAACCCTCTTTTGCTTAAATTTTCTCTAGCTCATCACAACTTTGCATAACCATTTAAAATTAATAATTTTATTTTTTAATAATTAAATAATAATTTTTAAGCACCATAACAAATACTTTAGCTTTTGGTATCTACGTACCTGTCATTGTCACCACACCACCTCTGTATATGTCCCACCTTCATGCGTTATTTGCGTATGTTTCTGTGTTATTGAAACCATGCAATATTACCGCAAACAAAACACACGGCTAGGACCCAATGTATTTTGAGCAAAATAGAAAAAGTCAAATCTTTCTAAATCTTTATTTCTTGGAAACTGCTTAAAGAATGAAAATCGCATCATATTATAAGTTAATACTCAATTAGGATCGGATTTAATTTGACTGTTAAAATTTAAATTGGATTTTAAAATTTATAATCGTAATTCATAATAATTCTTAAGCTAATCTCCAGTAATGACGTGTTAATTTGGTACATTAATTTGTTGTGATTTGAATCTTTTATTCAGATTCTATGTGATTAAAATTTATTAGAGCTCCAAAAGCTTGATTATTACTCCAAGAGTCGCAGAATTTTTAAATTAAATTTGTTATTATCGCCTTCATGAGGATATTAGGAAACCGATCAAGTTTTTAGGAGGTCTAGTAGATCTTAAATTACATAGAATTTAAATAAAGAATCGAAATCTCAACAAGTTAACATACAAAATCAACACACTATTAAATGATTACAGTATTAGAGTAGCACAAAGTCATATTATTTTGAAGCAATAAATTCTTTCATTGTCTCTGACCGAAAAAATTAAATAAAATTTTACACACCCACACACTTTCTTGGTCGCTTCCATGGTTGTTGAAAAAAATTTAATGTAACACTGAACAACATAGACCCTTGAAAACTTATAAATCATTCAAAACGACCTTTGCCCTGAAATTTGATATTTGAATAAGTCCAATCGTAAATCATACCCTCAACAACCACAGAGACCCGGTTCACAATACTGTCACAGGGAAAAAAAATTTTCCACGTTATTTTTCAATAAATTAATGACTAATCTATGGAAGATCCAAGTTCTATTAAGGCTTTATTGGTGGTTAATAGGTTGTTGTATGCAGGATAACAGGATTCGAACTTTCGACACTTACTTAAGTGGACAAATGAACTAACTACTCAAACAACCAAAGTTGTTTAGGAAAAAAAAAATAACTTATCATTTTAATATATATTTTATTCCTATTAATGTTTTTGAATATTTTGAATATATATTATGTTGCACTGTAAATCAATTACTGAATAAGAAAATTTAAATAAATAGATTTGAAATCTATTTTTGAATTTTTTTTAATTAACTTGTGCAAATAACTAATCAAATAAAATGAGTAACTAACTTGAACCGTATATACCGGACCCGGAGTAATATTTTTTTGTGCCGTCTTCTCTGACTTAGCTTGTATATACAAAATAACAAATGGCTTAATTATCAAAAATAAAATAAAATAAAAAATTGTAGCATACATCTTTCACCATATTTGAATTCTTAAAATAAATTAAATTTTTTAATTAAGCCACTAAGTGGAATAAGAGGTTTTTCTTAATATGTAAGAAATTCTAAGTCTAAATTATATTGTGGTTAATGTACCCGCAAATATTTATTATATAGAGTAAATACCCTTTTCGATCCCTAACTATTTGCCCCGATGGACTTCCCACTCTTAAAAAATCTAAATATCCAAATCGGTCCCTATCTACTTTGATATATGTACGTTTCAATCCCTATCTATTTTGAGTAAATGCCATTTCCGATCCCTAACCAGGAACTAGAATGTACATATATCAAAGTAGATAGGGACCGATTTGGGTGTTTAGATTTCTTAGGAGATGGGAAGTCCATCCAGTAAATGGTTAGGGATCGAAAATGTCATTTACTCTATATATATAAACCTTTTAAAAGTAACAGGGTTTCTGAACATTCAGTTTTCATTTTTATTTTAAGAAATAAATGATTAAATTGATATGATGTTTGAAATAATTACAATATTAAACTAACTTAATTTAAAATTTAAAATAAATTAAGTTTGCAAATTTTATCTCTACATGAACACATTTATTAAGTTTGTCTATGTTTTCAAAAATAAACTTTTTTTTATTATATCTCTATCTCGAATTTTCTTACATACACGTTATCAAAAACCTTCTTGTATCAAAACGTGTATACGAAAGACTAGTCTTGCCACAGGAAGTTTCAGTTAGTTTGATTTTCAAGCGACGACTTTTCTACTCATTTGTTTACTCAATAAATACTTAATTCGGTTTCGAATATTTGGATGACAACTTGGTTTTAACTAAAATAAAATGAAGTCTAACTTGGTCGTCCCATTCTATTATCATATTTAGATACTAAACTATAATTAATTTTGTTTAAGAACCAAGTCGTCACTAAAAAATAAAATTATGGTAAAACAATCAAATTTAAGTCTTTATGAATAAGAGTTTTATAGACGGCAAGGCAAAACAAACGGCTATTATTACAAGTCTTACATCTATCAGGTCTTTATATAGTTTATAAATTTAAGAAAAACTAAAAATATATTTATTAATATAGATAATCTAATTAAATGACCAAAATTGATTTGATCCAATATATTAGTTCTATATCCG
>NC_029785.2:10740508-10742653 GCF_000816755.2 Arachis ipaensis
TTAATCGGGTATCTAATTATCCAATTTAGATTGTTTTAGATCCATTTACAAAAAAATTTTAAATCCAAACCGATTCAAACTAGTTAAAATTTAATCGATTTGATTGTGTTTCTTTTCAAACTTAAACCACCCGTGAAAACTCCTATTTGAAACATTCCTCACTCCAAAAGCCAAATTTTAAGTTGAAATAGATAGATAGATCTATTCAATTTCAATTTTAACAGTAACTAATAAGATATACTCATTTTTTTCCCCCCTTTTCGTGAAGGAAGGATGTTGAAATTATTGACTACATAATAGTAAGTTAAAAAAAAATGTTAGTCAGGTATACTTTTTCCGAACGGCGGGATGACACGCAATTGATTTGAGAAATAGTTGTCAATACTGGATACTGGAATCCCCTTCTTAAATAGCATCACCATCGGGTCTTGTCTTCGATATTCAGAGAACTTTTAAATTTGTGTGTCTTACCAACTAACCAATCTTTAATAGGATGGCTTCCACTTCCAGGCTGCTGCTTCATGGTTCATTGCCTCCTCCCACTAAATCCATTTCCAAAACCAATTCTGGTACGTATATACCTTCCTTATTGTTTTTGTTTCTTCCATTTTAATTTTGTTTTGTCGAAATCAATTTCGTGAGCGGAGATCCCAACCGTTTAATTACTTTGTATTATTTTTTGTGTTTAATTATTCAGTTGATCTGTATAATTTTATAAAAAACTGACAGTATTTTTCTCTAGAGACATTGTTATTTATGCTCCATTATTAAGAATTTTCTTTCTTCTTTCTTCGTCCTTTGTCCCTGGGGTCTTCGCTACACATCCCTACTTCCTTTTTTTTTTCTTCCTCCCACTTCCTCTTCTCTTCTTATCTATGTGCAGTTTTTTTTTTCCTTCTTTTCATCCTTTCTTTCTTTTTATTTTGACATGACTTTCTGTTATTTTTGTATTGTTTGTACTAATTTATTATTGTACATATTCTTTAAATGATTCTATGTTATTTTAAAGAAATTTGTGTGTTCATTTTCTCAATTTTTGTAAAAAGAATAGTAACTTTTTGAAACTTTCTTAAAAATTTAGTTATGAACAAGCTCAATTTTTTTTTATATGAAAAACATGTGTGTTGTGCATTGTTGTGGAAAATGTAGGTGCTAAACATAAATATGGAATAGCTTTTTCTAAAAGGAAAAGTATACGGTACCAACATATTATCTGCCAACTTCTGCCAACTCTTATTTATAATTGTGTTTCATGGAAGTGTGTTCGTGGATGTGTCTAATAATTAATATATTTTAAATACATATATAAAGAGACACATTCAGAAAATATATCTATAAAGACATTTCTATTAAACATAGCTATAAAAAAGACATTTTTATTAGACACATCCACGAACACACTTCCATGAAACACAATTATAAATAAGAGTTGGCAGAAGTTGGCAGATATGTTGTTGGTAACGTAACGAAACCGTTTCTAAAATAAAAAAATGAAGAAATTGAACCATCTAACTTCTTTATAAAAAAAATTAAGCCAACTAATCAGAGAATCTTATTAATGTGGGAGAGAAAATTTAAATTTTGGTAAAAGTAATCAGACCCTACGATTTGTATTTAAAAAATTAAAAAATTTGGGGTACATAAATTAAATGGTCCAATTTGTGTACCACAAACCTTTTTAATTTTTTAAACATAAATCGAAGAGTCCAATTTATGTACCAAAAAATCTGACGATTCGATTTTTACTCTTAACACTACAATTACATAAAATACCTATATACTCTATAACTACGTCCTACATCATTCTTCCTACCATGTCTAAATTAAAAAGTCGCTATGAACAACACTTTTTCTTTTCTAGTATATGTGTGTGTGTCACGACTTGGATGGCTACACTAAAGGAAGTTATTACTTATTAGTGGTCAAGCTTTCACCAACAAAGCTAATAGCGACACCTGTCACAATTCAAAGTATGATTAGTGATCAACCGAAACATTAAAACTCATTAGTGATCGACTTTATCTCGCTCAGATGCCTTAGTTTCACCTTCTTCTGTTTCGAGAAACTCAAACTCGACTGTGTCATCCTTTTCATTCCCTTAATTAGTGCTCTACCCATCAGTTCATTGCCTTGAATAGGGATACA
>NC_029785.2:10743093-10745706 GCF_000816755.2 Arachis ipaensis
TTTTATTTATATATGTTTAATAATATTAATATTAATAATTATGAATAATAAAAAATATAATTAATTTAAATATAAGTGAGTATAAAATTAAAATAATGTCTAACAAAATTATTGTACATTTTTATTATATACTTAATGATTAGCATACATAATAATAAGAAATAATATAGTTTAGTAGAGGAAAAAGAACATATAATAACGTAGAAGATTTGGGTTTGAACTACATCTTCATAAACTTTAAAATTTTCACCCAAATAGTTTGGTTGGACCAATTTTTGCTAAATTTGACCAATTCTTGCTAATTCTCAAAGTGAAGCGGTTCTGGAATTGGATAGGACTGATTGAAAATCTAATTCACCGAGTTTTTAGTCGAATTAACCGGTTTAGTCTGATTTTGATTACTATGCTTTCACTCTATTATCATTTATCAATCATCTATTATTCTTCTCTATTATATTATAATTTATATCAATTATCATTAATTGTCAATTATATATTATTTATTTGACAATCAAAATATGGTACATAATAATTTTTAGTTACAATTGACATAATTTTTTTACTAAAAAATAAGAATATCTCACTACAAAAAAAATATTGAGTACCATCGAATTTACCAGCAGATTTACCAAAAAAAAACTGCCGGTAATATGTTTATCGTCGTAATAAATCTGGCGATATAAACCTCCCTGGTAATTGTTTATTGACGGATTTTTCGTCTGCCACTAATTACCATTGGAATATTTCCGCTGATAATTTTTACGGTTGGATTTTTCTCCCGGTAAATTCGACGATAATATTAATTAATAAATAAATTAATAACTACAGGAGGATTTAATCGACGGTAAACTTAAATTTTAAATTTTTTTAAAAAATTGTTTAAAAATTAATATCTAATTTTAAAATTTTAAATTCAATAATTTCTAAACTAATAAATCAGAAAATATAATACTAATTAACTTAGATAATAATAAACTTAGAAAATTAACAACAATAAACAATAAGTTAATAAAATGTTTAATGGTCTCAATAATAAATCAGATAATTAACAACAATCAACTAATTAACTCATAAAAATCTAGGGGGTATATTAACATTTAACCATCAAGTGATAAGAATAATACAACTACTAAGCCTTATTCCACTAAAAGAGATCAGCTATATATAGATCAAATGCCATCATAATATCCTATTATCAAACCATCTCTAAAGTTAAAATACTAAAATCTCAAACTACAAAGACAATACTAATAACTAAGTTCAATATTTTAAGAAATAAACAAAGATTGCCAATTTAATGGGTAAATTGAAAGTTGTTACCAATTCGATCACCAATGTTATATTGATTGTGCTCATCGTGTGCCATAAATTTTGAAGTTCGTTTGATGTAACAGTTGTACACTTTGTGGTGGAGTAGCCTGTCCACTACCGCCACCATTGACTTCTGCATCTTATTAGAAACCACCATTCCTACGACTTGCTTCATCGTTCTAACCCAATCTACACAATTTCTAAGCCAAATTTCGATGTGCAGCAACTACAACATAATAAAAAACAAAAAATATAAATAATGAAGGCCAAAATTACATTTCGGGAACAATAACCAAGGACATAAATTCTGGCGGATCAAGACATGTTTTCATCACAATCACCACTCCCAATTTTCATAGCGGCCTAAAGTTCAAAATTATTGAATTTATTAAGTTCAGATAACATAGTTTCATGTTAATTTCAAATAACATAGGAATCTCATCACATACACATACTCCATAGCAAATAAGTAAAAGGTATATTAATAACACGATAGCAAACAGGCCTTGATTGCACATAACAACCTAACAAAGAAGAAGATGAAGAAAGCATTATAAGTTTCTAAGTACTCAGCTCAATTAACGCATTTTAACAAAAGGTAAAGGGCGAGACTATGACCAGAACAATCTCACTCGTTTTGTTCTGTGATTCTTGCAAGTCTCATGCTAAGTACGTTTTAGAATTACATAAAACTGACTTGTACTTTTCAAACATTTAATACATTACCAGCGTTTTTAATGCAAACTCAAGTAATAAACCCTTAACAATACAGAAACAATCACTTTTATTCTTCATGACAGAACAATAAATAGAAATAATAATAATAAACACAAAATCATCAAAGAAAAATTCAAAATCAGAATTATAAACAAAATTTCATACACAGAATCATCAAAACAGAATTAAAAATTTTCTAAATCAAAACTAAACTAATACATGAATTAAATCTGGAAAAAAAAATAATAGAAAAAAAGAGGAGTACAACATACTTGGAAGGAGGCAGCTCTGCCAAAGTGGGGACAACATAGACAGCAAAGTGGTGGTGGCGGTGACCAACCGGCAGGATTGCATTATTAGGATTTTTTAAATAAATTAAAAAAAATAATAGGAAGAAGGAGGAAGACAACATACCTAGAGGGAGGTAGGAGGCAGCTTCGGCGACACAGAGTGTAGCTGCGACAGCGGTGCAGCAGTGGTAGCGGCAATAGTGGCGGGAGTCCACGTAGTCTTTAAACATTGTTGGTAGTGGCCGACGCTGGTGGAAGGACTGCCGGAGGTGGTTTATAGGAGGGAGGGAGAGAG
>NC_029785.2:10745777-10752486 GCF_000816755.2 Arachis ipaensis
GAAAATGAGGGTGGAAAAAGTTCACGGTTTGAATTTAGGGCAAGATTATTGTCGGATTTACCGACGGATAAATTCGACGATAATGCTTTGCGAATGACCAAAATGCAGCGTTTCACTAATTCGGATTATCCGCCGGTAATGTTTGTGCCAGTTTTTTCTTTTTTTCCCTCCAATTATTGCTGGCGAATTTACCGTCAGAAAACCAAATCCGACGGTACTCAGCGTTTTCTTGTAGTGTCTCTCTCTGTGTAATATTACCAAATGAAAAAGATCAATTCCAAAAGAAGAATTTTGTATAACACATCAATAATGTTTGTTGACCTCCTTTTGATGGATTGACTACCAAACCGTTCAAAGAACGTTGTTCGACACCCTACCGACCAAGCAACAAACCATCACCAGCCGAAGGGAGGAGTTGCCTAATAGCAACATAATGTTGATTGGCCACTGCCAACCTACCACCCAACTTCCCAAGGTTGACGCCTATCAACTAGCCGATAAATTAGTAAGAGTTTGCTAGCTGATTGCTAATCGATGCCTGGTTGTCCAGACAACGGATCAACATTGACCGCAAGCGGACTCCGATTGATCACAATTGACTGATACAAACTTGCCAACAAACCTCCCTATGATTGACGTTGCCCAACCAATGACATGCTAACAACCTGTTGTGGTATTGGTTAACAGCCAACTGACAATCCTTGACCAATCAACTGACCTTGTCCAATTGACCATCTCCAACCGACCATCCAACAACCTACTTCCAATCGTAGAATGACCTAGGCTGACTTCCTATTGACTTACTCTTACTAGCCTACCAACTGTTGACATAACCTAACCCATCAACAAACCACCCTCATGATTAACACCAATTAACCCACCAATAGACAGGTTGCTCACAAATTGAATACGACTAATAGATCCAATTGACCTACCATCAACTACCCTGTGGCAGAATGCCAGCTAACAAACTGATCTCATGCAAACAGATTGACTACGCCGACCACTGGCTTACTCGGATCAACAAACGGACTGTCCTATGATGGACGTTGGTTATCTAATTGATAAGCCCACCTCGCACGACCGAGCCAACTGACCAACCTCAGGTAGCTACCAACTACCCGTCAGTCTATCGTAATCGACTTGCAACTGATTTCCCACCAAACAGACCTAGTTGATTGACTTTGACTGCCTTCTAATTAGCACCACCAACTAACCAACGGAGGGCCGATCCCCTACCGACATCAGTTGATGGTCATTAGTCAAACGAACAACTCTGTCCAACCATTTACGGTATATTTAGTTTGCATTTTCATTATTAATATTTTTTATATTAATAAAACATAATTTTATTATTTTTATATTATCTATTTTTTCCCATAAAATTTTAAAATAAAAAATACTAAAAATAAAAACACAATTCAGAACAGAGAGATAACTTCTGGACATCGATTGTTTTGGCTTCTTTTGGTTAAGCAAAGTTTCTTGAGGAACGTATTTAATTTCTTGTTATTAGTCGTTTGCCACTTTCTATTCGTTAACTAAATATTAATCACCTCAGTTATTACTGTTGTCAATATTAGTTTAGTGTTAAAAATATAGAATCGCGAAAAACAAATGAATTCAAATTCGAAAAAAAATAAAATATTAATATAAATCGAATTTGATTATATTTTTAGTAATTTTTTTATTATATAAATAAATATATTCTAGTTGATATTTGTCAATATTCTTTCTAATTTTTTAGAAAAATTATTAAATTTTTAATTGAATTTTTTCTATTTCTCTTTATTGAAATACTCCGATTTAACTATTTCATATCCATTTATTTATATACTCTACATTTTTAGACTCTAATATATATCTAATAGATAAGATATATCTAATCGATTAGAATATAGAACTTTATGGATATAATAAAAAAGAAAAAAAAGATATATTATGTTTATGCAATAAATTAAGTATCTTTGTCTTCGGCTCAATCCTTTTTTGAAGATTGAGCCGAGTTTAATTGCAATTATCTAGAACGAACGGTAACCACCGGATTACAAAGTATCCATTGCTGGGAATTCAAATTTGATCGCCTTCCATACTTCACAAGCAGCAGCTAATTCAGGACTCCATTTGCTCGCCTCACGGATGATTTCATTACCCTCACGAGCAAGATCACGACCCTCATTCCGAGCCTGTACACATGCTTCGAGAGCTACTCGATTAGCTACGGCACCTGGTGCATTTCCCCAAGGATGCCCTAAGGTTCCACCACCGAATTGGAGTACGGAATCATCTCCAAAGATCTCGGTCAGAGCAGGCATATGCCAAACGTGAATACCCCCCGAAGCAACGGGAAGAACACCTGGTAGAGAAACCCAATCCTGAGTGAAATAAATCCCACGGCTTCGATCTTTTTCAATAAAATCATCACGTAATAAATCAACAAAACCTAAAGTAATATCTCTTTCCCCTTCAAGTTTACCTACTACGGTACCGGCGTGAATATGATCTCCACCAGACAAACGTAACGCTTTAGCTAGTACACGAAAGTGCATACCATGATTCTTCTGTCTATCGATAACTGCGTGCATTGCACGATGGATATGAAGAAGTAGTCCATTATCCCGGCAATAATGAGCCAAACTAGTATTTGCAGTGAATCCCCCTGTTAAGTAATCGTGCATTACGATAGGAGCGCCCAATTCTCTAGCAAATACAGCTCTTTTTATCATTTCTTCGCATGTACCTGCAGTAGCGTTCAAGTAATGCCCTTTGATTTCACCAGTTTCGGCCTGGGATTTAAAAATTGCTTCGGCAAAAAATAAGAAACGGTCTCTCCAACGCATAAATGGTTGAGAATTCACATTTTCATCATCTTTGGTAAAATCAAGTCCACCGCGAAGACATTCATAAACTGCTCTACCGTAATTCTTCGCGGATAACCCCAATTTTGGTTTAATAGTACATCCCAATAGGGGGCGACCATACTTGTTTAATTTATCTCTTTCAACTTGGATGCCATGAGGCGGACCTTGGAAAGTTTTAATATAAGAGATAGGGATTCGCAAATCTTCCAGACGTAGGGCGCGAAGGGCCTTGAACCCAAATACATTACCTACAATGGAAGTAAACATGTTAGTAACAGAACCTTCCTCAAAAAGGTCTAAAGGATAAGCTACATAGGCAATATATTGATTTTCTTCGCCAGCAACCGGCTCGATGTTGTAGCATCGTCCTTTGTAACGATCAAGACTGGTAAGCCCATCGGTCCAAACAGTTGTCCATGTACCAGTAGAAGATTCGGCAGCTACCGCGGCACCCGCTTCTTCCGGAGGAACTCCAGGTTGAGGAGTTACTCGGAATGCTGCCAAGATATCAGTATCTTTCGTTTCATACTCAGGAGTATAATAAGTCAATTTATAATCTTTAACACCAGCTTTGAACCCAACACTTGCTTTAGTCTCTGTTTGTGGTGACATAAATCCCTCCCTACAACTCATGAATTAAGAATTATCACAACAACCAGATCTACTCGACACTACTATACTTAGGAGTTAACGAAACCTTTCACTTCACAAGAATCTTTCAAAAAATGATCAACTAATATTATCAATCAATCCGAATAGTTTGTTATTAAACGATAGTATTTGATTTGCCAAATACATCATTATTGTATACTCTTTCATATGTATGGCGCAACCCAATCCTTGGTTTTTTTAATTCCCAATCTCTTATCCTTTTTTTTAATAAAAAAAAATATATCTAATCTAAATAAAAAAGTCATTCTTGACCTTGACAGTAATATATGTTAATCCTAGATGTAAAAATAGTACAAAAAAAATACTAGGTATAAATTGTATGCTCGCCCATGAAATATGAGCAATAGGTGCCGATGATATAGAAGAACCAAATCGTAAATAAAGTTCAGGTTCGAATCCCATAGAAAATATAGGCGGTATTGTCTATAATTATAGACAAATTAAAGACTTTCGAAAGATTTCATCCAACTAAAAAGAAAAGATTTCATACAAATTAATAATTTAATTCTATTAATTTTTTGAATCATTTGGTTGAAGTTGAAAAATTCAACCATTGCAATGGAGGGAGTACGTTAAACAATTGAATTGTTTGGATGGTACAAACTAGAGTACTAACTCCGATTTATTATTTTATTATTTCTATTTAATTAACTGATCAACTTACTTTGCTTTGTTATCAAGCATTTTTTTGAATTTGATTTCAAAAATCTTCTAATCTAACTAAAAATAAAAAAGGATATATTAAAATATGAGAATAAATCCTACCACTTCTGGTCCTGAGATTTCTGTGCTTGAAAAAAAAAACCTGGGACGTATCGACCAAATAATAGGTCCGGTATTGGATGTAGCTTTCCCTCCAGGGAAGATGCCAAATATTTACAACGCTCTGGTAGTAAAGGGTCGAGACATTGTTGGTCAACAAATTAACGTGACTTGTGAAGTACAGCAATTATTAGGAAATAATCGAGTTAGAGCTGTAGCTATGAGCGCTACAGATGGTCTAATGAGAGGAATGGAAGTGATTGATACGGGAGCTCCCCTAAGTGTTCCAGTGGGCGGAGCAACTCTAGGACGAATTTTTAACGTACTTGGCGAACCTATTGATAATTTGGGTCCTGTAGATACTCGCACAACATCTCCTATTCATCGATCCGCGCCTGCCTTTATACAATTAGACACAAAATTATCCATTTTTGAAACCGGAATTAAAGTAGTAGATCTTTTAGCTCCTTATCGCCGTGGAGGAAAGATTGGACTCTTTGGCGGAGCTGGAGTGGGTAAAACAGTACTTATAAGTATTGTGATCAAGATGTTATATGTATACTAAAATTAATCACTAAAATTAATATAAAATATAAAATATATGTTAAAATAAAAATACATATTAAAAATAAATTAAATTACATATGTATTTATATACAAAATAATTATTTTGACATGCAGTGGGTATTGTGATCAAGATGTTATATGTATACTAAAATTAATCACTAAAATTAACTACTAATATAAAATATATGTTAAAATAAAAATACATATTAAAAATAAATTAAATTACATATGTATTTATATACAAAATAATTATTTTGCAGGTTCACATGCAGTGAGAGCTTTATGGCATAATAATGGGAAATATCCAAAAGAAAAAACTTGCATTGAGACGCCATTATTATTGCAGCATAATCAGAAGCATCATTATACATGTGATCAAACCAAGAGAAAACACTTTGTGAATGCAACTCATGCACAATCGAAGAATGAACCTGAATCGCAAGCTGATTCTGCAAAACCCATTTGGAATTCTATCAAAGATGTTATGCATACTATCCAAAAGTTTAGCGTATTCTATGCGTTAATTGGCCTGGTTAGTTCAATATTCTTTTAAACAATCATTTAAATCCTTCTCCATCTTGTGTTAATGCTAGATGTTTGATAATTGTAATATTGCAAACTTTGTTATCATGAGTATCATATTTTTTCAAAAATAATATTTCTAAAATATTTTATAAAGCTCTCAAAAATATATATTTGTGGAATGAATTAGATTCATTCAATTTTAATATAATACTAAAATCTATCCGATCTTATTTAATTTGCCACTCTACTCTCAAGAATAGGGATGTATATTAAAAAAATCTAAAATATGGTTAACCGGTTAAAAAACTATAACTACATTTTAGTTAACCAATTTAACAAAATAATTTTAAAATTATATTCATATTTTTTAAAATTAATTAACCAAAGCCAAATTTAAAAAAAAAATCGATTTTTAATCGGTTAACTAAAATCAAAATCAAATTTTAAAACTTTTAAATTTAATTTTTTAGATTAAAAATTCAATTTTAAAAAAAATAAAACTGGTTTTTTCTAAAACCGGTTTTTGGCCCAAAAAATGGTTTTATTCAAAAATTGGTTTTATTTTTTTAAAAACCAATTTTTTTTATTGAAAATCCAGTTATTTTTTCAAACTGATTTTTATTTTTATAATTGGTTAAAAACCGATTTTTAAATTTTATACTATTAATAACCAATTTTATCATATAAAATCAATTTAGTAATTAATCAAAATTAAATTTTTGATTAACTAAAAAATAGGTTTAGATTTTGGATTAACCAAACCATGTACAGCTTTACTCAAAAATATGTTTTTGAACTAACTTTTTAGTATGAATTAAACTCATTGATACTAATTATTATGATATTAAGATTTATTTGATCCAACTAATTTTAAATCTTTTTCATAAACTAACTTTATTTATGTGTTGACAGTTATCGGGCATACTTTTTTCATCACTCCTTGCAGTGGAAAAATTATCAGATTTATCTCCAACATTTTTTATTTCCATGTTACAGGTGAGGGACTTTGAATTACTAATTTATTTTACATTATATATTGATTTCTCTCTCAATCTCTAAGAATTTCTTATAAATATATAGTAAATGTATTATATATTTATATCTAAAGGCACATTGATATAAAGAAAAGAGAAAAAAAATCCTACTTAACAAATTTCATATCAATGGTTGCATGAGTTTTGATTATGAAATGGTTGAAAAATCTAAAAGAAATGGTACTATATGGGAAAATTTTCTACTCCTTTCTTTGTTTCCTTGTAGATGTTCCCATAAAAGGTATCCTTTCTTTTAAATATATGGTAATAATAAAAATATTACTTATA
>NC_029785.2:10753036-10754340 GCF_000816755.2 Arachis ipaensis
ATCAATTGGCCGATATTGAAATAGACAAGGTATGAACTTATTAAATAAAAATAAACAATTTGGGTGAAAAAAATAAATTGTTTTCTTTTGCATGTTTGGAATAATGTTGGATTTTGTAAATTCATAAATATGATTACAAAAAAAAAATGTTTTGTTCAGCTGTGAATTCACAAAAGTAGCTAGGATATTTAATATCTATTTTGAATTATTGAACAACATAAGTTGCTTAATGCTTTTACATACAAATTTTGAGTAATCTATATCTAACTTTGGTAATCAAATTTTTGTGTTTAATATACAAATTATTTAGAGTGAGAAAGCAAACTAGAAAATATATAACTTTTTCGTACAAAAAGTTCTAAAAATCGAAACTGATCATCAAACCAGTATAGTTAAAGAGTTAAAAATTTAACCAAAATTTAACTGTATATAATAAAATAATATAATATATTTATGTATAAAAATATAATTTTTTAAAAGAATAATTTTTTATGATTTATTATTGTAAACAAGTTAACAACTAAAACTCATCGCTTCGATTGGTTATTTATTTTTTACCATTTTTTTTAATTTTAACTAATTTACTATACGATTTTTATATTAAACCGAATAAATTTGGTAATCCATTTTTAATTAACTAAATTAAACCGACCAATTGAATTTGATTTTAAGAATCATGGTTTCAGATTACTAGTTACTTTGGTTATATATGGTTGGTCCTTTTTTCAGATTAATAAGCCATACCGTCCTTTGGCATCATCGAAGATTTCTTTTGGAGGTGGACTCGCTATTGTTGCAGCATCTTTATTTATGGTACGACTATATATTTATATATGAACTTAATTATTGTTTTTGGCACCATATATTATCTCCTAATTGGATTTCAATTTGTATCTCCTAAATAAATTTTAGAGAAAAGGACTGATCTTTTGTCCTGCGGACATTTTCGTTCCTGACCATTGAAAAAAATTTTTAAGTCCCTAACCTTCACAAAATTTAGACGGATCAGTCCCTGACAAAAGCATTTGGACGGATCAGTCCTTGACGGAGGCATTTGGACGGAGGGACTGATCTGTCCAAATTGTGTGAATGTCAGGGACTTAAAAGTATTTTTCAATGGTCAGGAACGAAAATGTCCGCGGGACAAAAGGTTCAGGACCTATTTATCCTTTTCTCTAAATTTTAATTTGGATTTCAATTTTAAGTTTTAGTTATTCAATTTGAATATCCAGATTTCAACGTCTCACTTTCTAATCAATAATAATTGTATAAAAATAAATTAAATATTAAGTATAAATTAAAAG
>NC_029785.2:10754381-10755590 GCF_000816755.2 Arachis ipaensis
AAACTCATTTAATTAAAAAATTACTACAAAAAATTTAAAATTTAAAAATGTAAAATTTAAAAATATAAATGAGAAAATGAATTTGAATGAAGAAATATTAAAAATTTAAGAAAAAAAATACTAAAAGCTAATTTGATCCATTTTTAAAATTTTAGAGATAAGATGACCTACATACACATATATATAAAAATTAATTTGATTCTAAATAAATTTATTACATATTAAATAATGATATGATATATCAACTAATTATTTTTATAATATATGACATTATCTTGCCACATCATTATGCCACATGCACATAATGTAGCACATCATTATCTAATTTATAAAATAACTAATTTAATTTATGATTGTATTTTTTAAAAATTAATGTGACTAATTTGATTTTTAAAAAATTAATTTAAAAAATAAATAATTTTATTTAGATGAATTTAAGTATTAACTCATTTTTAATCCTTTATCTCTTTCATCTCTTTGCAGAGCTTTGGACTTGCGCTGATGATAGGATCAAAGCCTTTGCTTTGGGGTCTCATATTAATTTTTATACTGATGACTGCTTATTCAGTGAACGTAACTTTTGATTCGAAATCATTTTAAATTATGTTAAATAATTTTTTTTTAATTATAAACTTGCATCTTTTTAACTTCATTTTGAAAGACTTATTATTAATATTCAATATGAATAAGTTAAATCTTAAAGTGGTCCATGAATTTATAATCAAATTTTGAATTTATCTCTAAATTTAAAATTACTCCAAATTTAAAACTTAATTATAAATTCAGGACTACTTTAAAATTAAATTTCAACATGAATATAACTAAAAGATTATTTATACAATACATTCGCTTGCAAATAAATTTGTTTAATTAATATTAATGGTAAATTATTTCTTGCCCTTAACTAATTGATGGCTGTCAAAAGTTTTAAATTACTCTACTTAACATTTAATTTATATTAATTTTGTACCAAAAATTTAGAACCTAATTAGTTTTATATCCTTTTATTCAAATTGATTATATTTTTTCTTATTATATCCTTCCTTATATATATCATATTCCGCAACCTTCACTCTCAGATCTTTAAAAAGCTTTAAGATGTTCAAGGTTTTGATTGTTTTGTACTTTTATTTATATAACTTTCAAGTTTTCAATGATATTTATTCCCTTTTCTAAAAGAATAAATGAGTTTATTAATATACATCTGTC
>NC_029785.2:10755664-10758191 GCF_000816755.2 Arachis ipaensis
ATTTTACCAAAGATATAACATTTTCAAAAAATAATATTTTTACATTTTCATCAATGTATTAAAAATATAAAAAATTTTAAAAAATTTATATCATTATATTTTTAATATATATTTTAGAACATATTTTAACTAAATTCAATTATGAAATTAAAGCATAACTTTATTTTGTCCTTAATTTTGGATTGATTTGATTTTGTCTTTAACTTTTTTTTCTTTTTGGTCTTTCTATCTCTAACATTTTAAAAATTGTTTCATTTTTGTCATTTGTGACACAAATAGAAAAACCTATTAGGAATGGTTTAATTAAAATCTAGATAGCAATTTGTTGAAAACGGGTATGATGTCATGCAAAATTTTAAGTAAAGAATTTCTTAATCAATTATTACGTATGATGTAGAGACTTAAGTACACCTTTAATTTGTTATTTATTTATCAATGTTTTCGTATATGTTATATTTATTTGATGTTAATTAATTAGTAGTTAATTTCTTTATTTATTTTTTATAATTATATATTATTTTTAAATACTTTCAGTTACCCTTTTTAAGATGGAAGAAATCTACAACTCTTACATTACTGTCTGGCGTACCAACTATTCTGACTGCATATAATTTGGCACCATATCTTCACATGAAGGTACGTATTGCCCTACAAAGCTAGTATTGTTTTAAATGAAGTTCAATTTGAATTAGTCGAGTGGTCATAAGTTTACCTGTCAGCACACTTTTAAATGAAGTTAAGATTTTTAACGGATTAGTCCTTGATTTGTTGAATCTGAAAGATCTAAGATTTAGGATTTATATTTAAAATTTAAAATTTAAAATAAATAAATTAAATTTTAAAAAAATTAATTGATATTGGTTAAAAAAACTTAACTCTCTAACATTACTCTATCAGTAATCATTTTTTTTTACCCACAATAATTTTTGGGTTGTCTTAATCAAAATCAGGTATATCTAAAACTAGCATTTTCAAGAAAATTAAAAGGAAAGAAAAAAAAATAAAAAGAAAGCACAAACATTTGCATGCAAATTCAATAGTAGTGATAATATAGTGTTGATGAATAATTTAATTTTCAAGCAAAGTCTAATATATATTTGGGTTCAATAATTGCATGTCACGATTTATAGACCTTTGTGCTGAAGAAGCCATTCATATTTACAAGATCACTAGCTTTTACCACTGTGGTCATGACCTTCTTCTATGTAGTTATATCATTGTTCAAGGTAACAATAACTTTTTAGTTTTTTACAATGAATCTTTTTCATCACTAATCATTTTTGTTCAATGTGTTTAACTAATTAATGTAATACTATATTGGCTGGAATCACATGTAGGACATACCCGACATTGAAGGAGATAAAAAAGAAGGTCTTCAAACTTTGTCTATACGCTTGGGTCCTAAACGAGTAATTTCTCCTCTCTAAAATCAATATATTTCATGATTAGGTTTACTACCAAAAAAATAATGTTTGATTATTGTTGGAATTATCATCGGAATCTCTATAAAAATTTGACGATAACTGCCATGTCATACCAAACACGACGATTTGATAAATAAAATTATTGTCGGATTTTCTGACAATAATTATTCTGCCATTTTTAATTATTTATGTACAAAAAATTTACGTCGTCTTTATCATTGAATTTTTTTATCCGAAGGTAATGTTTTTAAAATTTTGAATTTCAGTCAGTATGGTCAAAATTTCCCATGCTAAATTCGATGGTATCTAATTTTAAATTGGTTTAATTACTCTGTTAGTTCCTATAATTTCGCAAAATTTTTAATTAAGTTCCTTTATTTTTTTTCCTTTTAATTGAGTCTTTGCACCAAAATTTTTTTTAATTGGGTCCTTACACTTTTTTTTTCTTTTTATTTGGATCTTTGCACTAATTTTTTTTAGTTGGATCCATATAAAATTAAGCCAATTACTGCTAAGAGCGACTTAATAAAAAAAAATATTGATGCAAAAATCCAATTAAAAAATAAAAGGATATAAGGACCTAATTGAAAATTTTGCAAAACTATAAGGACCAACAGAGTAATTAAACCTTTTAAATTCGACTAAAATTTTAATTATAATAAACGTATTTTTGATAGTAGTTATTCTAGTATCATGTACCCACATTTTTTTATTAATCCTTTGTCAGGTATTTTGGTTGTGTATTTCACTTCTTGAGATGACTTATGGAATTGGCATTATATTGGGATTAACATCTCCATTCCTATGGAGCAAAATCTTCACGGTAATGAATATTACTTTAGATATTACAATTGTATAGTATATATAATATAATATTATGACTATTTGTCTAAATTTTAATTTTCCTTTGCGTGACATATAATTGTAAAGGTTTTGTACCACTTACCAATTTAAACACTTTACAACTTCAAACCCCTCTTGACATCTTCTTATACTTAATATATGAAAAATGCTAAAAAATCAAGTATTTTTTATTAGTATTAGTCAATATTTTAAATTTTAAAATTTATGATTTAATTTTTAAAATTTAACTAAAATTAAGG
>NC_029785.2:10758319-10807310 GCF_000816755.2 Arachis ipaensis
AATACTTTTTTTTACTAAATATTTCCGATAAAATAATTTTATGTACAGGTCTACCTATATTAAGGATGTGCATCTCCGTTCCATGATAATATATTAATATTGATTGATTACTATTTTTCAATTTGTTAGGTTATGGCACATGCCATCAATGCTTGGATTTTGTGGTTTCGTGCTAATTCTGTAGATTTAAAGAGCAAAGAAGATTTCCAATCCTTTTATCAGCTCCTTTACTTGGAGAATGTCCTTGTGCTTTTTGTGAGATAAAGAAGCAATAAATTATTGATTTAACAAAGAGTGCAACCTTCGCCATATATATCTGATTGTTTTGGTCTACCAATAAAATAGGATTAAGATTCTCTAAGGTAAGAGAAAGGTGATAAAGTGAATATAAATGGAGAGTTGTATATGATAGTAGAGCGAAAATCTTGTTGACAAATAATTATGAAAGTGAAATAAATGTAAGTATGTAATCTGTTGAAAAAGTCGCCAATGAATTTAAATGACATCATCTTTTCATACTCATTTAAGAAGTTATGATTTTGAATCTTCTTATTTTTTATAAAAAAAATCTGTTAAAAAAAGTCTAATAGCTCTGAAAAGAGTTAGCTCAATTTTTTTGCCGACGATTCACTCTTATTTTGTAAAGCTACCCAATACAACTGCTCTAATCTTTCCCAAATTCTCTAACTATATGGCAGACTAAGTGGACAACAAATTAATTTCTCCAAGTCTGCTGTGTTTTTCAGCAAAAACACCCCTTTACCCATCAAAACTGAACTAGCGGCATCTTTGGAAGTCCCAAATATTGGGACGCAGGATAAATATTTGGGGTTACCCTCCATAGTATACAGATCCAAAAAAGAAACATTTACTTTTATAAAAGAGAAGGTGGCAAAGAAGCTCTCACATTGGAAGAAACCATTTCTATCTGCTAGTAGAAGGGAGGTGTTGATCAAAGCAGTGGGTTCAGCTATACCAATTTATACTCTGGGCTGTTTCAAACTTCCAGATACCCTCTTAGATGAACTGCACCGAATGATGATGCAATTTTGGTGGGGACAAAAACAGAATGAAAAGAAGATGCAATGGATCAGTTGGGACACTATGACCAGAGAAAAGAATTTTGGGGGTATGGAGTTTAAGGACCTAAAGGCATTCAATCTAGCCATGTTAGCTAAACAAGGATGGAGGCTGATGACTAAACCGCATTCTCTTTTCTACAAAATCTTCAAGAATAAGTACTTTAGATACAGTTCCTATCTAGAAGCCAAACCAGGAAATCGACCATCCTGGCCTTGGCAGAGTCTTTTGGAAGGAAGGAAAATTTTAGAGAAAGGAGTTAAGTGCAAAGTTTCAATTCAGGGATCTGTCAGAATCAGAGAAGACCCATGGTTTGGGGACCAACCACCATTTCGCATTGTAGTTAATGAATGCAGAGATGAATCGCTTACCTGGGTTAGACAGCTAATCACAGCCGAGGGAGAATGGAATCAACAACTCCTTATGGAAGCCTTCCCACTAGACACAGCTCAGCAAATTCAATAAATTCCTATCACAGAAGAGGAAGACTCGATTATATGGTGCAATAACAACTCAGGGAGTACTCGGTAAAATCTGGGTATAGTATAGCATACCAATTCTTTCACCCTCCAGTGAATTCACTCCATCCCCGATATGCAGACTGAGAAATGTGGAAGACCTTATGAAAAATGAGAGTAACACCAAAGGTCAAATTATTTGCTTGGAGATTAGCCCATGAAGGCATTGCAGTTAAAGCAAAATTGAACGAGAAATTACCACAAGTTAGCAGCCTTTGTCCCCGCTATCAATCGGCGCTGGAGACACCGATGCATGCCATTGTCTTCTGCCCAGAAGTTCTTCAAATTTGGAACAACTCCCCAGTAGCTAGCACTATTCTCCACGACCCTAACCTAAAAGCTTGGGATTGGTGGAGTCAATTCATGGAAGTTGAGAAATCCAAACCCAATTTCAGAATCAGAAGTGCTCAGGTGGCTTACCTTCTATGGCAGATTTGGTTGGCGCGGAACGCTTTAGTCTTCGAGGACCAATGCCAGGAACCTAGAAAAATTATGTCTCAGGCGATATTGTTGGAGGAGGAATACTGGCGACATCATTTTCTCAAACCACCTTCTCTATGAACAGTAGTAACTAGCGCTTTGGAACTTCTTTCTTTCTTTCTTAATTGTTTTCTTTCTCTCTTTTACCCATTAGATAATTTTATTTAACATCTCGATTGGAAAATTTCTTTGTCTTGACATAATGTACACCAAGAGAACATAATGTACTCCAGATATAAAGTTCTTTTATGCAATAAAAAATATATCTTTGAAAAAAAAAAAAAAGAGTTAGCTCAGTTTCAGTTTAAGTTAAAATTTCAAAAAGAGCAATGCTAGGGAACCAAAAGGGTATTAGCCAAAAACCAGCTAAATACCTCTGGATGAATCCAAAATCTCTATGAGTTAATATACATGGATGTTTCTTCTACTAAGTATCAGAATGTTTCTTTTTCATACTAAATGAATGTTCTTTTATATATTTTTCGAATTTTTTTGTATTAAAAATGTGAATGTCTCTATTTCTTTAAGAATTTCATAATTTTTTTTAAAAATTTTATAGATATTTAATTATTTGAGTAAAGTACCATTTGTACCCATGAAAGTTGAAAACGCTGACAAATGTACCCACGAAAGAAGAAAACTACCAAATGTAACCATCAATCGTGACATCCGTGGGACGAAACTAACCAAGCCTTATTCCGGCGTTGACTCCGTTAGTAACTCATCCTCCATGGCACTTCCCGGCGTGACATGGCTTGGGGGGTTTCTTACGTGGAAATTACAAATATATACAATTGGATTTCAAAATTATAATTAAAAAAAAAAGGAAATTAGAATTGAACAGTTATCAAAGGTACAACTCTTCGCGCGTTTCACAGAACAGAGGGTAGAGCCCTAACAGTAGACTGTTCATCTTCTCCACTCACAGAAAATCTCCGGTGCCGACGATAATCTCCGTGTTCAAGAGAGGGTGCTTGTTGGTGTGGATCGTGTCAGCTGTTGGAGTTGTGTGGTCTCATCCACAGGTAAGCACTATCCTTCGATTTTTTTGTGTTGGTTTTCTGTTTTTTTGTTGCATGGTTGTGGGTTGTGAATTCGTTTTCTGTTCTGTATACATGTGTGTTTGCAGATGGTAACTATCCACATTACGCTAGTCATTAGTCACAGAGAAAAATTTGAAAAGGGTGATGATGGAAAACTGGCGTATGTTGGGGGTGAGAAAACAGAGATTGAACGAGTGAATGTGGACACGCTAAATAGGTTCTTCATGAATGACCTAGTAAAGGACATAGGGTACAATGATGTGAGCGAGCTTTACTGGCTTGAACCTGGGAAGGAGTTGGATGGTGGGTTGAGGTTGCTTAGACTAGACATGGATGTGGTGAGTATGTATGAAGCAGCGATTGCTAATGGAAGGAGAGTTGAAGTGTTCACCGAGAATCCAGTTGACCTTCCTGAGTTCGCAGAAGAGAACAACGAACCGGAATCAGAGCTTGAGATATTAACTGTTAATAGGACCCCAGTGAAGCACAGAACCAAGTTGTGTGTTAGGAGACCCCCAACCCCAAAGAAGAAGAGAAAGAGAGTGGTGAAATTGAGTGAGACTGCTCAAACAGAGGATGTTGCGGGAGAGACAGAAGTCCATCATACCCCAAGAAACACACAACAACCAGAATTCAGCAATGATCAACCAAATATACCCACCCATTCACCAAAGGTTACCTTCGATGAGGCACCAAGGATCATTCAGCTATCAGATCCACCCACTGAACCAAACTTACCGCCATATCAACCTCCGGAGAATACTCATACACACCCTGAACAACCAGATGTGTCAGCTGCAAGTGAAGAAACTGGAAACCAAATTCCAGTTTCTGCGGAGTCAGTGGCTCCCACTGTGGATAAAGGGCCTGCCGAATCTGTCGAGGTTTTCACACAGTACATCCCACAGCCTTGTCAAGAACCCGGTACTGGTAGTCAACCCAGTAGTTCACAGCCCGAACCAGATATAAATCCAGATGAGGGTGGTGGTAGTCAACAGAAGTCCAAGAGACGATCAACAGTCAGGCCTCCACCTTCAGGGCAAACATTCATACCCAACCAGGATCCAAACAAGCATCCTTCATTCTATATACCTGTGGATGGTGAAAATATGTCAGAGGCAAGTGCAGGGATGCATTGTTACGAGTCGGAGGAACTTGATTCTGTTGCAAGTGATGATGAAGACAGTGAGCAGGTAGCTTTTCCTCAAGCGAATCCAGATGCTCCAGTGAGAGAAGTAAGGTTGGAGCTTGGCATGGAGTTTGAAAATCTGGACCATTTCAAGAAGGCAGTTAGGAAGTTCAACATCAACTTAGGGAGAAGCATATTCTTTCCAAGGGTGGATTCAACTAGGTGCAAGGCCATATGTTATGATGAGAGTTGTCTGTGGTAGATATACTGTGCAAAACGGTCGTTTCCATTAAGCTTTCAGGTGAAAACGTTTGTGAATGAACATACGTGCAGCAGAGTTAACAAGAATAGATCTGCAGATGGTAAATGGGTTGTAGAGGAGCTTGAGGACAAAATCCGTGATCATCCAGAGTTGACTCAAAGGCAGGCACAAGATTTTTTCAAGAAGGAGTATGACGTGATTGTGAACGAGAGGAAGATATACAGAGCTATGGTGAAGGCAAAACAACTAATAGAAGGGAGTGAAATTGCTCAGTATGCTGTTCTTAGAGACTATGCTAATGAGATTATGAGGACCAACCCTGGCTCCACTGTGAGGATTAGTACTGATTATGTTGAAGAGACTGGGCACAAATTCAAAAGGATATATATATGCTTGGAAGGGTGTAAAAAGGGTTTTTCGGTTGGCTGCAGGCCCTTTATAGGGTTAGATGGAACTTTTTTAAAGGGATACTACCCTGGGCAGTTGTTGACTGCAATTGGCCATGATGCCAATAACCACATCTATCCAATATCATACGCTGTTGTGGAGTGCGAATGCAAGGATAGCTGGAAATGATTTTTGGAACTCCTCCAAGAAGACATAGGTGACGCAGCAATCAATGGTGTCAACTTCATGTCAGACATGCAGAAGGTAATATCTGAATTCCTATCCCCTGTGTATGTCTTCATTGTTATTTTAGATTGTTACAATGTATTCTGCTTGCCAACTGCTGTGGTAGTTATTGTCATAGAGTATAATGGCTATGTTGCTTTACTTATTTCAACCAGGGCCTGATCCCAGCTATGCGTGAAGTGAATCCAGGAGCACATCACAGGTTTTGTGCTATGCACATATGGTAGAACTTTAGAAAGCAGTGGGGTGACACAGAATTGAAAATGGCAATGTGGAGATGTGCCAAGGCAACAACCCCTCAAGAGTTCAATGTTGTACTGGATAGAATCAAAAGGGTTAATGTCCATGCTTAGGAGTATCTGAACAGGATCCCTCCAAGTCAATAGAGTAGGAGTGGTTTTAGTGAGTACCCAAAATCTGACAACTATACCAACAACAACTGCGAATCATTCAATTCTAGGATCAAGAAAATGAGAGGGAAGCCTATCATAACTATGCTGGAAGAAGTGCGGTGTTATATGATGAGTATAATTGCAAGAAATAAGAAGGCTTTGGTGGGTTATAACGGAGTAATCACTCCTGTGCAACAGAGTAGGCTTGAAAAAGAGAAAAGGGAGAGTAACAAGTGGCGGCCGTTTCCCACCGGAGATGATCCTGGAAATGTCTATGAAGTACAATGCCTGCCTCATAAGGTTATGGTGGATATAGGAAAGAGGACTTGTTCCTGTAGGTTTTGGCAGCTGACCGACTTGCCGTGCAGGCATGCATGTGCTGCACTGGCATACCAGAATAGGAAGCCAGAGGATCATGCACATAACTGGCTTTCTATGGGGGCATATAATAGCACATATCAGTACGTTATCCAGCCTGTCCCTAGCCAAGAATACTGGCAACATGTTGATCTACCTCCTATATTGCCCCCAGTATACAAGAAGCAGATTGGGAGGCCAAAATTGAAAAGAGACAAAAAGAATGACGCTCCAAAGGAACTCCCACCAGATCCTCATAGGGCCCCCAGAAAGTATGGCCCCATCACCTGCAAGTACTGCCTAAAGGTAAACCATAATTAATATGCTCCCGTTACTTGTGCTTTCAATGTCCACAATATAAAAGTTCATGTTACATATATTGCAGACTGGACACAACAGTCGTAGCTGTTCCAAGAAGAAGGAAGCCATGGCTGGGAGTGCTGGGGGACAAAGTTCAAATCCACACCCATCTGTTGAGGATGATGGGGATGAGGCTGCAAGACTGGAGGAGATGTTCTGGGAAGAGACTCTGGAAGCTGTTGAAGCAGCTGAGGCAGCAGCATCTCAGCCACCACATGTAAGTTTAATGATATATTTTACAACTTCATTCTAAAAGTTCTTAATCAAATCAATCATATGTGTCTAATGTTGTAGGAGACCACCTCAGCTCCTCAACCGATTCCTAATCCAGTGAGGTCTCCTTCAACTAGGCCAACAACTACAAAAAAGCCACCAAGGAAGAAGAAGAATCTGCGAAGACCACCACCAACAACTCACCAACCACAGTCTGCTCCAGCAACACCAGCTACTACTACTCCATCACCCACGGCCTCTGATGTGCCACCCACTGTCACACCTCAAACCATGCAAGCTGCCTCCCAGGGGACTACTTCCAGATTCATGGAATTCATGCCTACTCCCACAGTAAGAGGATCAAGCTCAACTCGGTGGCCTCAGCCTGCCTTCCGTCCACCACCAAAAAAGAGGTCAACAATTGCACACTTGAAGGAAGGATCAAGCGGTAGCAGCAACTCCACTCCAATTCCTTGAAGCAAGAGTCTTTTTATTAAGTTTTTTTTTGGTACTGTGCCATGGCAGTTTATGTTACAATTGTTGGATATGCCACATACAATACCTACAATTGCTTATGTTTTGGTTTTCGGTGTTTGTGCATTTGTTGAAAACTCATACCTATAGCTAGTATAACTTGAACACTTCTGTTGCTCAATTTCTGCGTACCTATGAGCTTATTTTGCCTTTCTTTCATGTTATTATGGAGCATAAAGTAAATAAGACTTGAAATTAGTATTAGTAATGGATAAGTTCTGCAAATTGACAAGTCTTATAAGACTCTTTTTGACATTTTCTGGATCTCATATGTCTATAAATGACATATACAGAATCGATCATGGGTATTTTTGTCAAATCCAAACACTACAAACTACTTCAGATCAAAACCCCCTGAGAATCAGATACAAAGTGCAGACAACATTACATACGACTACCATTGACATAATCACAAGCCAAAACCTAACTTTACTAACTTCATCTTCACACCTCCCTAACATCATGAGCATCTTCAGTTCAGCATTAGCATCATTAGCGTCTTCCTGCATCTTTTTTTCTGACAGTGCTCTCCTCAAACCCTCCCATTGCCCTTCGATTTCATCTACCCATGCAAAGAAGTTGCAGTCCGAGTTCTATACATGGCAGAAAAACTAAAATCAGATACAGATTCAAGTCACACAGAACAGGGTGTAAAACAGGTTACCTTCCAATTGGGACAACGAACGAACCACCGCCCAGGATTCATTGCCGTCCCTGACTGTAACAGCGTCACCCCCAACCCACAGAAACATCTCCCATTGAACTTCCTATCATGCACCCTTTCTGAAATTGAGCTTCCAGACACACTACCACTGCCAGTCGAAGCTGGAGTAAACAGTCTTCGCCTCGACATTACTATAATTTCAAAGATTTTTGTGAATCTAGGGTTAGGGTTCTTATTGGGGATGGAACAAGGTTTGAATTTGGGAAATTTTGGGGTTGAAGACACATTATAACGGTCACACAGCTCAGCAATCCACGTAAGAGGCCCCCCAAGCCATGTCACGCCGGGAAGTGCCACGGAGGATGAGTTACTAATGGAGTCAACGCCGGAATAAGGCTTGGTTAGTTTTGTCCCACGGATGTCACGATTGATGGTTACATTTGGTAGTTTTCTTCTTTCGTGGGTACATTTGTCAGCGTTTTCAACTTTCATGGGTGCAAATGGTACTTTACTCTAATTATTTTTGCTAAAATATAACTAGATATTTCTTTTGTTAAGTATTAGGATATTTTTTTTCATACTAAATGAGTGTTTTTTAATATTTTTGTAATTGTTCAAGGACTCCTTTTGACAAAGATCAAGTATGTAGTTTGCAGTCTCTTTAATCATCAAAACGGCATCTAATATCCCAAAACGCAGATGTCGGTGATAGAAGACATGGGCATGTGTGCGAAAGATTATTGAGCCAAACTTTGTTAAACTGGTTGCAGGGTAGGACGGTGATTAATTGGGCCAGGTTGTTGATTGGGATTATAAATCGGCTGCTGTTGGATAGGAGGGGTACCTTGGCCTTGAACAGGTGAAGCCATATGCAATCTCTGTAATTGCTTCCGGTCGAAGGAGCTAGTGGAGGTGACGAAGATGTGTAAGGAGATGAAGAGGATGGTGCCGGAGATATTGGAGGTGGAGGTTGATCCGAAGGGAGGGCCGGGAATAGTGGAGGCCGCGATGAGGGTTTATGCGGAAAAGGAGAGTGTGGTGGAGGTGTTGCAAGCGATGCAGGGAATAGAGGTGGCGATGAAGAGATCCTTCTTCGGTTACAAGCAGGTTGTGGCGGCAGTGATGGAGAGTGTTGAGGCTGGCGGGAACCGAGTTGGTTCCGGCGACTCGCTGATAGAAGAGGAGTGGGTTGCGGTGGGGAGGCGAAGAGGGCCTGACGGTGAGAGAGAGAGGTCTGTGTGTGTGATTGTTGGAGGTGGGTAAGTTAATGTGAGAGAGAAGAGGAACGTTTTTATAGGTTTTAATTAGGTTTACTTAATTTTAAAATTTTTTAAATTTTGAATTTAAAAAATTTAAAATTAATTAATTATTAATATAAATTAATGTGATTTTGTTTAGTTTTTGGCTGGTAACCTTTTGGTTTCATATACTTTTCTTTTCTAAAAATATCCCCCAAATGCATTTAATTAGGATTTTTTTTTTTTTATAAATAGCTACGTTTCCATTTATATAATTAACTTTCAAATAATTTTATCAACAATAAAATTCTCTCTCCCCTTATTTTTTTTTCTGATTTTCACTTAAGGACTAATACCTTTATGGTATCAGATTCTCTAGGTTCCATAGCTTCTGCTATCAAATTATTTAAACAAATTACTACTAGCTATCAAATTATTTAAACAAATTACTACTAGCTATCAAATTCTAAATTTTTATAATGTTTATTAGAAATGATAAACAGAGAAGGGAACATATCTCTTTTATAATGTTTATTTAAACAAATTACTACGATCAAATTCTAAATTTTTAAAATTCAAAAATAGATAACAAAAAACAGTCAATGGCAATTTCAATTTTTTTAAATTTACAAAATTTTAATTTATCTAATCATTACCAACGATTACTGTTTTCTTAAATTTACTAAATTTTAGTATATGTAATCATGCACAACGATTTGCTTATAAAATAAGTTTAGAACATTTAGTTAAATGAAATTGTCACTTACAATTTTTTTTTTAATTGCAAAATGTATGTCTCTCATGATTTTTTTATAACAACTTCCATATTCATAAAATTTAACCAAAAAATTCAATCTAATTCTTATTCATTAAAAGAGGGTTTCAATAGTAGAATTTCTATGTGTCTTTAACCCTAGTATGATTTATGCTTCTATCTATTATTTTTCAGATTTCTTTGTTTTCCAATCATATTTTATATTGTACTAAAATTTTATGCTTATATCTATTATTTTTCAGATTTCTTTGTTTTCCAATCATATTTTATATTGTACTAAAATTTTATGCTTATATCTATTATTTTTCAGATTTCTTTGTTTTCCAATCATATTTTATATTGTACTAAAATTTTCAATGTATATTTTTATTAACTCCATTTTGTTTCAAAACATAGTTGAGATACTTGCACTGTTCTTTAGAAACGTAAAGGATGAGTTATCGAATCATTGTTCCAAATAGAAATTCTTTTAAAACTCATATTGAGAAGGATTATCATACTGCAATCGTCTTTGATGCATATAGTAAGTTAGCAACTAGGTATGGTCTTAAACAGGATGGTTGGCTCAAAATCAAATACTTGGGTAGCGATAAGTTTTGGATTGATCAAATGTTTGATCACAACATGAGTAATATGTTATGGTTTATCCGACCTCATAAGTTATCATTTCAAATGGATTCTTCTATTTGTTCTTGTTGAGTTTAAGGAAATAAAAATAATGATTAAAGATTATAATATTGGACCAAAAGTTCAAATCATGTGAATAAATTATTTGACTAGTGTGTAGGACAAAATTAAATGAAATAACAATAAGCAAAGCCCAACAACAAATATTTTATTTTTTGGAGGTCCATAACATTTGTTGTTGATGATTAACTAAGATAGAAAGATGTAACACTTTTTTCTTTGAACTAAAATCAAAGTGACCGAATTCATTCTCGCTCTTCTCTCTCCAACCCATGCGATTAGCTCCAAGAACAAATAAGAAAAAGAAACTCAGATTAGAGTTCAAATCAAAGAAGAAAAAGATGATTACCAAAATCAAATAACAAAAGAGAAAGAAGAAGAAAAGTTAAAGGTTAGGGCACAAAAACAAATATCAAATCAAAGGGTGAATCAGAAAATTATTTCCATATTTCTGCTTCAATTGTAACTTATTGAAGTTGCCTTCCTCCTGCATGCACTATTTAAAAAAGTTAAAAAAAATGGAGGTTATGAAACTCTACTACAAATCAAAGGTCAAGAACAAAATTTGAAGCAAAAGAATTAATGAATAGCTCAGATCCTTGAAGAAAATTGAAAAATAAAGAAAGAGAAGCAGTTAGGTAAGAATGCATGTTAATTTTAATCACTGCTGCTGTCTCATCTCTTCTCTGTGTTGTTGTTGTGTTGTTTGGGAAAGAAGAACAAGTCAAAGGTGTTCAAACCAAGTTCAAGTTTTGGAAACTTTACTCCTCTTTAAAAGGGGTAAATGGCCAAAAGTTGAAGTAAGGAGTGAGCACACAGTTTGGGTCCTCATAGCTTACAAGCTATCCCTTCTTCTCCTTCATTGGTTTACATTACATTTTCTACTCTTCAGTGTTCATCTTTCTTTGTTTCTTTTCAATGAAAAAAGGCACTAAATGAGGTATCAGCAAAAGTCATTGAGAGAAAAGACAAAGAGAGTTATCTAAAAAAAGCTAGAAAATTATGTCAAACTCTTTTCTTTATATTTCTGTTTTGTACATATGATCCTGAGAGAATTTTCTTACTAAGTTGGGTGAGCACTTAGTGGTTGAAAGTCTAGGGAGTGAACCTAGCCAAATCTAGTTTGGGTAGAAACTGGGTTTGTCTCAGATAGGATTAGGTTGAATCCTAGAAAAATTGGTGATTGTAATTGATGTGAGGGAAATCATCAGTTAGGAATTTTCACAAAATAATTCCGTTGATAGTATAGATCCTAATCGAACAAACAATCCTCAATCAAAGTTTAGTTTGTTTGTCACAAGTGCAAACCCAATAAAAACCGAGAGTATTTAAACCTCGGGTCGTCTCTCAAGAAATTGCAGGAAAGTGTGCATATTATTGGTTATGGGTGTATATTTTTGGGGTTTTGGGTTTGATAAACAAGAAATTAAACTGCAAGAAAGTAAAAGAAACTCAAATGGTAAAAAGGTGTTGGCAAGGGTTGATAGTTAAGGTTTACTATCCTTGTTACCAACCACAATATGATAATTGCAAGGATCAATCCCATTTAGTCATCCCCAAAATTAGAAAAAAGTCAAGTGAGCTTAATTGATCCCAGTCCATAAGTCCTAGCCACTCACTAATTAATTTAGTGACAACTAGAGTTAATGGAAACAAATTATCAATCACTTGGATATCAGTAACTCAAGGTTATCCAAGTTACCAACCCAAGCCAAGAATACAAAAATGTACTCTAAAATCCAACCAAATATTTTATCAAATACTTGGAAGGCATAAAAGAAAATCATAGTAAATTGACAAGAAATATAAATTTTACAACTATCAATTGCAAGAAAACAATAATAACAACTAAATTAAGCAACAATAAACAAAAAAAATATCAAATTGCATTAATGAAAATTAAATCAACAAAAGTTCATAAACATAAAAGTGACTAAAATAAGAAATTATCAAGAAGAATAAAAAGAGCAAAGATGTAGCAACAAGAAATTAAAAGGAAAAGTAAAGCAAGACAAGAATTAAACCTAAATCTAAGAGGGATCTAACCTAATCTATCCTAATTCTAGAGAGAAGAGAAAGCTTCTCTCTCTAGAATATAATCTAAAGCAGGTTTCTATCTATTCCTAATTGCTCTCCCTTTGTTCCCTCTTGAATTCTGCATCAAATAGCTTCAGAAATGAGTTGGATTGGGCTCCAGCAAGTCCAGAAATTGCCCCCAGCGTGCTTCATTAAGTTAGTCACGTGCTACTTGTCACACGTATGCGTGGGTCACGTGTACGCGTCATATTGCAATTTTTCAGGTCACGCGTACGCCTCACATAGTAGATTTCCAAAACTTCATTTCTTCATGAATTCTCCATTTTTGCATGTTTTTTCTTCATTCCTTCAACCCAATCTTTGCCTTCTAAACCTGAAATCACTTAACAAATACATCAAGACATCGAATGGAATTAAAGTGAATTAAATTTATCAATTTTAGGGCTTAAAAAGCATGTTTTCACTCTTAAGCACAAATTAGGAAAAATTTACAAAACCATGCTATTTCATTGAATAAATGTGAGAAAAGTTGATAAAATCTACCAAATTCAATACAAGATAACCCCTAAAAATGGGGTTTATCAGTAATCTTTGTGAAAGATAGTGAAAATTTCATCACTTTTGTGGTGGAGACTGGATGTAGGTCACATTACACATGGTGGTTGTAAAATCCTGAAATTAATAAATAATTAATTAATAAATTAATTACGAGCAAGAGAAATTCAAAAATTAAATTTTATAATTTGAAGAGGTAAAAATATTTAAGGCACACATTAAAACACTAATTTTAAAAATTTTGACCCAAAATTGAGCCAATAAACCGAACCAATTAAACGGACCCGTATTAGGTCCAAGGCCCAATACATTTATATAAGCTCAGCCACCTTCTCCCTTTGTTTCATAAAGAACCACGCTAAAAAGAAGAAGCCAAATACAAACCCTAATCTCCATTTTCAATCCAACTTCAATCTTTCATATTTTTCAATTCAAAGCTTCAATCGCTGCACCACTTGCAGCCACACGACCGTCTCGTTGAGCTCTTCAAATCTATCTGAACAAAATGATAAAAAATTTGAGATTTCTCACCCAACCCTAGTCTCTTTAATTTTGTAATTTGTGACTTAAGGATATTGAGAATTTTAGTATTTTGATGGTTTAGGGTTGAACCAGCTTGAGGTAATTGCTGGATAACGGTAAAAACTCCTATCCCTTGTGAATTCTTCAATTCTATGAAGTTAGGTATTGAATTTGTGAATGTGTATGAAATTATACAAAATTAGGTTGAATATATGTGAAGTTGGTGTCAAATTGGTGAAATTAGAACAAAGTTGTGGTGATTAAAGCTTGTTGAGTTGATTTGGAATCCTTGGAAGCTTGTGGATAAAAGGAGAGATTTTGATGTGCTTCAGGCTTGGGGAGAAAATCGCCCAAGGTATGATTTTGGTTTTCTGTAGTTAATCTATAATGTTGTGTAAAAACTTAGGCTAGTTGTCCGTAAGATAAGTTAGATTGTGTGAATAATGGATGTTTAATGATAGTTGATGACAAATTCTGAGAATTGTTGAAATTATGAATGGAATTGTTAAATAGATTGAAGGTTTTGGATGTTGATATGTTTGTGGAATGATTGGGATATATGTGATAGTGGTTAGGAGTGATAGGTACTGAAATAGATGTGGTTTGATTGGCTTTTGAATTAAGAATTTGGAAAAGTAGAGGTTTTGAACCTTTTGTAAAAACTGAATTTTTGACTAACTTCGGTGGGTCATAACTTGGCTTCCAGACCCCCAAATCTTGTGAAATTTATTTTGAATAAAAGTTGGATCTGTAAAGCTTATAACATTCGAATAATGGATTAAAAATGATTTTTAACAAAAAAGTTACACACATTTGAAGTTTAGGTTTAAAAATAGGATTTTGCAGAAGTTGCTGAAAACCAGACATTTTGGTATGTGTGCCCACGTACACTATTGTGCGCATGCACAGACCAGAGTGTATTGAGACTCGTGCATACGCACGAGGGGTATGCGCACGCACACCCTAAAAACTTTACAAGTTGTGCGTATGCATACTATGATGCGTACGCACACGTTGGAAAAGTCGTTTTGGTGCGTGCATATGCACAGTATGATGCGTACACATGATACCCTGCTTTTGCACTAAAATTCCGTTTTTAACTGTTTGGCCTTCCTGGCAAGTTTGTAAACTTTTGTAACCCCTGTTTAAGGTCTGATAGCTAGAGTTAGGCTTAGTAAGGAGAGAGAACCTATTGACGGAGTTAGATTGACATTGAGGAAGAGTTGTAAAGTGAATAATGGAACTAATAATGCATGAAAATGATGAATTGTGATTGTATGAGTTATGGATAAGGGTGATGATGATGTTGATGAATTGTGATGATGTTATTGATGATTGATATTGATTATATAAAAGATCCATCTGGCTTATACATTTAAAATTATCTGAGATATGAGTTTTTCTAGGTAGATGCGTGGCTTGCCAACACTTACTCCAGGTTGAGACTCGATACTTTATTGACCCTCCGTCGTAAGATGTGACCGGGCACTTTAACTCTCCAGATTCCCCCAATGAGGATGCGCACACGCAGGGACTGTCCAGAGTTCGCTACCGGACATGTCGGGTTTAGCTGGATAACCAACAGATGAGACTCATCGTTCATAGTACAGGCATGCATCATATGCATTTGTATGCTTTGTTTGAGTTTGTATTTGTTTTGGCTTGCCTAGTTGCTTAACTGTAATTAACTGCTATCTGATCTATTAGATGTAACTGCTATCTATACCTGTGCTTTTTTTGTCTGTTTTGTCTGTGTCTGTTTTTGAGAGATTTTTCTAGTGGGTGGAGGAGGCGCTGAGGGTTGTCCCACCTAGAGTTTGGAGGATTGTGGAGAAAGAAAATGAAGAGTTAGATTATATTAGATTCCTTAGACATAGTCACCTTAATTCTAGTTTAGTGAAAACTTTAGGATACGGTTATGGGTTGTCGTAGTTCTGGAATGCCTCTGACTTTTTGGGACATTATTTATTATCAAGGTTGCGAGAACCGAACCGGTCAAGTGACTGGTTCAATGGTTCAATGGTTCAACTGGGATTGAACCGTTTTAATTCAATATACATTAAAATTATTAAAATTTAATATACAAATAGATATTATAGAAACTAAAGCAGTAACTAGTATTATTATTTGTACATTTCAGTGTAAAAGAGTCATGCATATCATAATTAAATCAATTTTCTCTTGTATTTTCAGATTCTCTTTCACTCTATGACTTCTTGGCTCTTGCACAACAATAAACTAGTGTTGGTGCTGCATAATTCTCCTATTCAAGTTCTTCATCTCAGAACAATTCCTTTACCTTCTTGGCAACAACATACACTTCTTACTTTTGGAGGCTAGAACCAAGCAGATCAAATTCAATAATCACAAAAAAGAGTTTAGAATAACAAACTTACATAAAAATTCAAATCACTAGCAACAAAAAATTTAGAATCATAAAAAATTTCAACAAAAACTTCTAATCAAGTATTCAGCAATAAAAACTCAGCATTCAAAAATAGAAAACTCGGCCTCCAAAGTCAAAAAATCCAAAAACAGAAAAACTAAAAGAATCCATACTCAAAACAAAGAATCCATACTCAACATCAAAGTAAATTCAGAATCACATCACCAACAACCCCCAACTCAGAACACATAATTAACAAAATTAACAATCACCATTAAAATCAACTATCAACCCCAACTTAGAATGCCAGCAATCCAGAATTCAGACCAATATATCAATTCATAGTTCATATTTCATACAATTCATATGGCATTCAATAGAGCAGAATTGAAAAAATCAAAAAATTGAACAAAGCAGAATTGAATTTCATAAAAGAATTGAAGAACAGAGCAAAGCAGAATTCTCAAATTCAACATACATAAGCAGAATTCTCAAATTCAACATACATCAAATTTATTCTCAAATTCAACATACATCAAATTTATTCAACATTTGATTAATCATATAATAAACAAAATAAAAAAAATAAAAAACACAAGAACAGAAGAACAGAAGCCCAGAACAAAAAATAAAAATAGAAAGAACAGAAGAAGAGAACAGAATGACCCGCAATGAGAAGAGACAGAAAAAAAAATGAAAACACAAGAACAGAAGAGCCAGAAGCTCGAGCCTTGAAGTAGAGAACAGAACGACCCGCGACGCTGAGGCGACGACCCGCGACGCTGAGGCGACGACCCGCGACAGTGGCGCTTGCTCCGGCGTCTGCTACGAATCACGGTGGCGGTTGTCCTTCGTAGGCAGAAGCTCGAGCCTGGAAGGTCTTAGGGTTGGGAGTGGGGGTGTTCTTCACTTCTTCGAAGAGATTAGCTTATTAGGGAATTAGGGTAAGGTTGCAACACGCGTTCTTCACTCTTCAGCCTTCGCTTTTTTTTTTATAAAGCCAAACGTCGCTGTTTCGCTAGCTGGGGGAAGAAACGGTACTTTCTGAAACTGGGCCGGTTCATCCGGTTCGCTGGTTAACCATTGGTTTAGCCTATTTTTTGCCGGTTTTTTACAGTGCGGTTTTGTAGGTGGACCGGACCGGCTAGGTGACCGATTTTCGGTTGACCTGGTTGAACCGAACAATTTGGTTCGGTTTTTAGAACATTGTTTATTATCTATGCGGGGGCCTTTTTCATACTGAGAACCCTTGGTTCTCATTCCGTACATATATTGTTGTTTTTCATATGCAGGACGTGAGGTACCTCGCTGAGCATTCTGGAGGCTCTACTGAAGCGAAGATCTACTTTGGGGTTTTGTGTTTTGTACCTTGTATATGTATATATGTATATAGGTTCTCCACCTTATGTATATCTGTATTTTGTCCCTTCTAGAGATTGATCTGGAGAAAGGATTTTATTTCGTCTTTTGGAAATATTTAGGGTTATATGTATATATAATTATACTCTGGCTGGCTTTTACTTTGCATGTCGAGTTAAGAACTTTCTACATGTATCTTTTTGGAACTCCATGTATATATATGTACATTATCTTTACTATACGCTGTTATCTATCCTTTTTGTGCTTAACCGTTTCAAGTGCGACACATTTTCTATTTGTTTTGTTCAACTTTTTCTTCAAGGATCCTAGTGAAAACTTCTTTTCATATATGCCTATGTATACATTCTTCCTTTAGAGGTCATAATACTCTACCACCTCTGATTTACAAACTTAAGCGTAAAGTTCTGTGTGGTAGAATGTTACAGTGGTTGAACCAGGATACATGGCTGTGTGATTCTCTCTTCTCTACTCTTCTTCTATTTTTCTTCGATATGAGACAAAATGTAACACCCTACCACACAGAGCCTTATGCTTAAGTCATAAGACAGAGGTGGCGAGGTATTACGACCTCTAGAAATAAAATTTAGTACATATAGTAGTGTGAAAAATGTTTATAACTAGGAGCCTTGGAAGAAAAGGGGTAAAACAAAAACGTTAAATTAAAAAGCGCAACACTCCGATTGATAACGTAATGAAACAGGTAAGGGATAGACTAACGCAAAACCATAAACAAAAGAGTGCCAAAGATTCGAATATCAAAACTCAAGACCCGGTTTGCGAAGATAACCGGTCCGAGTATAAAAGTATACATATACATATAAACATAGAGTAAGAAACCCAAGGAAAACCCCAAGGACAAACTACCAAAACCTGTTCTCCTAAACAACCTCTAAGAGGTGTCAATAGTATATAATTATTTAGTGGAGATAGTAATATCTACAAAAAAAAAAAACAAAATAAGGCCCCGAGAACCAAGGATCTTCGCTAATTCAGAAGTCTCCAGCATACCTCAGCGAGTACCCTCACGACCTGCATATGAAAACCACAAAATTCGCATGGGTGAGAACCAGAGGTTCTCAGCATGGTAACAGTACCCACATATCTAACATGTAATATCCTGGGAAAGCCGAAGGAAATCCTAGAACTCCCAACAAATAAATCAAAGCTTATAAATAGACTAAACCATAAATGGCAACTGACTAAGGATCTTCAGTCTAACTAACAGTCCCCTTTCCAAATCCTGCAGACCTCCCAACCACCATCAGTAATATAATATGGCAAGCACAATTATATCAAATAAGGAGATATACAAATAGGAAACAGATACGACATTTAGACAATTAGCAAGTAATATGCAGTCAATAAGGCAATTCCAAACAATTCACATAATATGCATATGATGTATGCCTGTCCTAATGACTGATGAGTCTCATCTGTCGGTTATAAAGGTAACCTGACAAGTCCTGGTAGCTAACCATTGGACTGTCCCTCTGTCGTGCATCCCCAACTCGAGTTATACTCAATCATAAATCATAATTCATATCCAACACCCTCACTGGTGTATATTCACGGGGGCTAGCTCATCCGGAACTTTCATAGTGTCCGGTCACACTTACGACATAGGGTCAGCAGAGTATCAAGTCTCAACTTGGAGCACATGGTGGCTAGCCACTGCTTTCTCTAGGGAAACTCGTATCTCAGATAGTGGAAGTGCAACATTGACATTTCATTCAATACGCATATATGCAATCATACTCAGCCATAATTCAATAATGGCTCAGCCATAATTTGGCAACAACTCAGCCATCCTGCTTATAATTCAATCCATAACCAGCCAATTCATTAACAATTACAGCCCTTTGGCTCATGGCATACAAATCACTTCCACAACCATCCTCCATATCTCATACAATGATCTTTGATCATCATCCATCATTAAATCTCCCCTTACTTCATCGACAAGTTACCACATTCCCTAGCACATCCACATTGCTAGGCATATCACAAGGATTTAAGACATAAGGGGTGAGATCGGAGGCTTAGAAGTCTGAAATTTGGCTTTGAAAACTAAAAAATCAACTTTGGGATGAAAACAGGGTCACGCGTGCGCGTCGCCCACGCGCACGCGTGGAAGGCAGCAAGATACAGTGGGGACGCGCACGCGTGGATGGGAGAAAAGCCAAGTGACGCTTGTGCGTTAGCCACGCGTACGCGTGGGTGCGTTTTGTGCCCACGCACAAAACCAGCACAACTCCTGCACAACTCTCGGGAATTTTGGTTAGGCAATTGATTTAGCTCATTGACGCGTATGCGTTGGCCAGGCGCACGCGTGGATAGTGAACATTTGAAAACGATGCGTGCGCCTCGGCCACGCATACGCGTGGGATTGTGTTCTGCCAAAAATTTTACTAAGTTAAAAAAAGCTGCAGAATTCACAATTTCACACCCCAATCTTCCGACGGGCATAACTTCTCTGTTTCAAATTATTTTTCACCCGTTCTTCGAACGGCATAAATATCCCGGATCCAATTTCATTTCTAAACAGGTTTGGCACAAATCGGGGATCTGGAGTCCAAGTTATGCTCCGTCAAAGTATACCCAAAAACCACATTTTCATATAAAACCACAAGTGCCATTTTCAAAACAAACCAATTCCAACCCTTTTAAAAATCAATCAAAACATATCAAAAATCGACCTCAAGCTTCCTCAGCTCATACGTTAACATTTTTATCAAATTTGCAAACCATCAACCCACCATGTTAACCAATCTCAATCAAATAATCCAATTTCAAACACAATATCATGTCATATGTATTTTCCTCATTCCAATTTCCAACAACGCCATTTCCAATCAACATCAATACATACAATCATTACCATTCTCACTCTCAACATGGTTTCACCCACAATTCAACCTCAACCAATCATTAACCATATATCAAAACATGCATATCTCTCATGCATCACACCATCAAAACATCAATATTCATAATCACATATATGACCACATAATTTATTTCAACCATTCAACAACATCAACCATTCAACTCCTATCTTCGGGCCTCTAGCCTAAGTTTTTACACCACATTATATTTTAGATACAGGAAACCGAGACCATACCTTAGCCAATTTCCCCGCTCAACCAGGAGCACTTCCAAATCACCTTTCCACAAGCTCTCAAAGCTTCAACACCTCCAAGAACAGATTTTTAGCACACCAAAGCCCTTTTCCAAGCTTTTCAAAACCTCAATCAAGCCCCAACACACATATAAACACTTCTTAACCACAATTATCACATCCAAACACAACAATTCAATACCCAAATATCATAAACCCATAAATTTTACTAGGGTTGAGAATCTTACCACACCCAAGGATCAAGGAGACAAGATTACTCTTCTTCTTCAAGCTAATTGGATCCTATAACATCAAAGAGCCAAAAATCTCAACACTTTTTTTCTATTAAATTTGAATTTAAGGGCTGAGGAACTGAACTAAAATCGTGGCTTACCTCAAGAACAAGGTAGTGAATTTTGTAGAGCTTCTCGCGGTGAACGCGTGGCCGTAAACGATGCGGCAATCAGAGCTCCAGATCAAAAGTTATGGTGGTTTGAAAATCAAATGAGAGTTAGAACTTTGGAAGAGTGTTCTTCCCCTCCCATTTTCCTTTTTCAGCGTGAGTGAGGTTTAGAGAGGAGAGAGAGTGTTGTTTTTAGGGTTTTAGGTTTTGTTTGGTTGGGTCAAGGGCCCAATATGGGTCCGGTTGTCCCGATTTGGCCCGTTCGATCCAATCTTAGGCCGATTCCTTTAAAATTGGTATAGAAATTCTCGTTTTAATCTCCTCTATCATATTAAGTCATAAAAATCACATTTTTGACTTTCTAGAATAAATTCTCATTTATGGGCTAATTAGTCATTAATTAACCGGATTTTACACAAAATAAAATTGTCTATTGAATTATCATTTCTACAGAAGTCACAGCAATCCAAAAAGTAAAGAGTTGCTCTGTTCCTAATCTTATCTTGAAGAGACAAAATAAAATTGTCTCCTGAAATATCAACTTGACAGACTCATCAAGAAATAGTTCCAAATCCAGTTTGGAGCTAAATTCAAATAGTATAATTGTTCATTAAATACTAATTATCATAAAGATACTTTCCTAGAATAAGTTGAGGAGAGAGAGGTATGCATACTGGCACCAGAATGCTCCACACCAGCATTATTGACACCATAATACTATCCGTTGTAAAATAATATAATAATGATAATGACTATCAGATTTTTTAACTCAACAATTTTTTTCTTAGTTATACTGAGAGCAAATAAAAATAAAAATAAATCCATAAACTAAAAAACAAAAGAAATTTCGTATTAAAAAATTAAAAATAATATATAAAAAAGTTATCGTAATATATAAATTGAGGTAATAATTTAAATTTCTCTAAAACTAATTTAATCAAATGCTAATATTAGAACCAAATTATTTAAATAATATTAAACTATTCTAGACCTTAGATACATATAAATTAGAGTGATTCTCGTAATAACTAATTGAAATAATGTCATCAGTTTGAACATTTAGAATCCGTACAAATTCAGACCATCATCTTGTTAAATAAGTTTCATCATTTGCTATTCATATAATGTAGTAAGGTATATAATAGCCACCTAGAAACTAAATTGACCTTTATTCCTATTAGTGTCGTTGCATTGACGCACCAGAATGCTAGTAGTTTCTGAAAAAAAAATACAATATGTTATCAAATTATTTTTATTACAAAAGGCTTAAAATTTAAATGCAGTACCAATCTTTGAAATTACATCTCCAAACCCGACACATTCTAGCAAAAATGAACTTAAATTGAGAAAACTCAATCTCATTATATACTCCACCTCAAAAATTTTCTGGCCAACATAGAAAGTATGGAGGGGATGGAATTTGAACTTAGCCTATAAAACTCTTTGAATGCAATTGCTCAATAAAAAATCGAGCTCCTCCTAAGAAAACTAACTTTACCCATATTCAGAGGCAGAACTAGACTAATTATTTAGGAGGACTGTGTTTAATGATTTACTAAAAATATTTTATATTACTATTTCTAATGATAAAATTAAAAAAACTAAATATATAATCTCAACCAAATATTTATACAAAAATATACATATATGTATTTAATATCCAATTAAATAAAAGACATACTACTAACTTTGTCTTTGTTGACATGTATATGTAATATTCAATTATTACACAAATTTTTTCCTAGAAAATAACAAAATAATTTATAAGTAAATAAGAATGCATATCATGAATAAAGTAAGACAATAATATATAAATGCTCTTAGTCGAATTCGATTATTTTCAATCTCTTCTGATGTTTGCTTATGAAGAATTCTATCGATATGTTGGGATTGTTTCATCAAATCGTCACACGATTTTAGCGCCTTATGATAGATGGAATGAGTTGGGATCTTTGCCAATATAATTCAGAAGAGTACATTCTTTTTCACTATTTACTTTTTTCTAATTCCTGAAACAATTCTCAATAAAAGCATTTTAACCCATGTTGATTCAAGGTTTCTTAGCCAAAAAAAAAAAAGCATGGAAAACAATATATGGCATCATCTATAGAATATTTTAACTAAGATAGGAACAATTTGAACCATGAAACTTGAAAGCGACGATGATTTTTATCACTAAAAAATGGATAGTTATCAAGAATTGGTTGATTTCACCCAACTTTAATATAAGCCCGACAAAATTTATCTCTTTGATTTGGAGGAAACTTCCAAATTATTGGTTGCATTCTAAGATCTCTTTCCAAATGAAAAATATCCCATTGATTAGGAAGAAGTCGTGGACGCTTTGAACTATTCAATGGAGAACTTGAAGTAATAAAATTTGATGACCTATCAAATGTTGGAGTAGTAATATTAGAAGTATTTTTATTCCCTTGATCTTTTCTTTTAAAAAATGTATCAATGATTTTGAACTTACCCATAATTTAAATCGTCAAATAAGTTAGAAAAATAATAAAAGAGAACATTAAACATACTATATTTTTATATGACTACGTGTCTTAATTATTAGTTCAATAATTCTCTTGAAATAAAAAAAAGTGAGTAAAAATATAACCTTTTTTTGTAAAAGAAAAGTGGGGGTTATTTGTTGAACTAGAATCTTTTCTTTTAATCAACCAAAAAAAAAAGGTTAAATTATACGGTTGCTCTTTATACTTTTAGTGAAATTATAAATTGTTTTTTACATTTTAAAAATTTGTAATTGGGTCTCTAAAGATAATTAAAATTTACAATTTAATCTCTGTCGTTCAGAAAATGTTTGATTTAACAGAATATTCTCAGTATATCCTCTATTTCTCAGTATATCCTCTTTAGGGATTCAATTACAGACTGTTAAATGTAAGGACCAATTTACAATTTCACTGAAAATGTAGAGACCAACTGTATAATTTAACAAAAAAAATAAAAAAAATAGAAGATAAAAAGATTAAAATGATAAAAAAAAAAAGAAAAAATAGAAAAAATTGTTACTACTGCAAAATAAAAGTGGGAGATTTTTTGAATGAACAAGGATATTTGAAGAAAAATAGAAATTTATATTTTAATTTTTAAATAAAGTGGATTAAGTCTAGAACTACTATAACTTATTAACACTATACAAGAATATGTGGACTTTTTTTTGGGTTTACTCTAAATTTTTAATGAATTATATTTATATATTATAATTTAAAAAAAAGGTTTTTTTTTTTTTTGTAAAAGGAGAGACTTGGTAATAAAAAGGATGGGGCATCTCCATAAAATTTATTTTTTTCAACAAAATTAAAATTTGGGGACCTTCAATGATTTGTGCCTCCGCCTCTGTCTACATTTTATTAGGTTGGTCATAATATATAAGTAGATTCAACTATCTTTTAGTAAAATTGAGTTCTTTGCCATTTTGTTGAACTTTTACATATATGTAATTAGAATCTGGATCAGTGAATACAATTTGAGATGGTATTTAACGGATGTAACGCATTGTAAATGATTGCGGCAAAAGACAATCGTGCTGTAATGTTAGATGAAAATAATAAGTTTGAGTAAGAACAATTATCATCAAATTATCAAAAGAATAATAATAAAATGACCACATAAAAAAATATCATAAAAAATGGTAACTTGTACCTTAAAAGGATCAACTTCGACGAAAATCGAAAAATACATTCTTATTCTACGAAATAGTCAAGAAAGAATAACAAATTAAAAAATTAAACAAAATATTTTGGCTCTTAAATTTAGACTCATAAACTACGAAAGGAACAATATATATAACCTTTAGTAGCATAAAATTCATATAAAAATTAATTATTGATATTAATATTAATTTGATATTATATGATACACATGTGTATTAGAGTGAATATTAACAAATCTATTAACAATTTCGATCATATTTATGTCTAATTATGTTTGATTAAAAATGATATTATAATGACTAATAATTAGTATAATAATTAGAATGATTGACAATTATAATGATTAATAATTAGCATAATTATTCATTAAATGTTAATTTTATATAATTATAAAAGAGATATTTTTCTAAAATAAGTTTAGAAGAAAGAAACAAATATACTGATATCAAAATACATCACATCAATATTTTTAACACTAAAATACTACCTATTATAAAATAATATAATGATATGTAATCATATCTATGTGCAACTTTAACAATTTCTATCATTAACTAACCGATGTACACACATATGTATATGTGTGTGTATTATTCTCATCTTTAATAATTCATTCAATATACTATGATTCATATAATATTATTCATATTAGTAACAATTAGATAGGTAAGAAATATTTGTATCATAATGGTACATCTTATAAAGGAGTAATTTGATTTGGTACCTCCTTATTAGGAAACTTATTAAATTCGCTCCACATAAGCAGATTTTTTTTTCATATATTTTCTTTTATTAAGAGTTTCAGTTATTTCTTCATTTTAGTCATAATACACTATGATTTTTACATTCTATGTCCACATAATATTAAATTCTCCGATATTAATATGTCTTATTGGTTTACTGTAGATAATAATTTTTTATGTTTCTTTATCATGATTTCAATACAAAGGACACATTGGTTTTCCTATTTCATTTTGAACTCAATCAATGTCTTCATGTTCAGAATTAGTTAGTAATTAGTTATGCAGTGTTATTATTTTTGTCCTTTTCCATTTGTTTAATCCATTTTTTTCAAAATGATCATAAAAAGGTTCCTCCTTTTTCTTAGTGATTTTCAATTATGGGTACTATCTATCATTAACCAATATGTTTTCATATCTATTTTTATATTTATTTTAGCACATTATACTTAACATTAGCTTACATGTTAGGATTTCTTTATGTTCTATTATATAATAATTACCCATGGTAATGGATGACTATCATGTTAAAAAAAAATTCGCAAGAACAATAATGATTAATCTTATCAGATAAAAGAGGTTAAGAGGTCATATATCGCACCATTATTCTCTTTTACCATGGCCAATATATCAAATTTAATTTAATATTAGTTCTTATATTTATGTTCCTTGAAGTTTCATTTTGGCAATATAATTCTAGTTTAGTATTTTCTCATTATATTATGCAGTCAATTTGCTACAACACAAGAAGAATGAATCAAATATGTATCCCTAGTTTACAATTTTACATCCACTTCAAAGTTAGTATATATCCAGCCATATTAATTCACTGTCAACTGGGTCTCATTCTCATCCATTAAAATCATCTCTTAGAAATGCTAAGAAGATTTCATTAAGTAGTTTGCAAAATTATTCTAATTTATATCACTCTATATCAGCCAATGGTCAGTACAATATTACATTACTCATAAACAATAACATTTTTTCCCGATCATCTTAGCTTATTATTTAATTGTTATACATGATTATATTTTAAGTGCTTACTATTGCATCATATATACTACACTTGTATGTATTTTTCATGCAGTGCACAATGATCAACTCTGTGATTTAAGCTATTCTAATAAAGTTCAACTAAAAAGTATTACTGATGGAGAGCAGAGTACATTCTCTTATCTTCTAAAGGGAAAGATAGTGATCAACAAGGACAGTTTCTAACCTGAATCAACTTTCAAAAATCATAATTCGTCACCAACTAATGAATTAACATTAACTAATTATAAGTCACAACAGAATGTTACAAGGACTCCACTTGCAAATATATCTAATGGTTAGTAAATATTGATTAATCTTTTACAAATATGTATAAACATATATAATCTTATTGTACACAATTTTACTTTTATTTAATCTATTATTGACTACTGAACCCTTGCAATAATTTTAGGTAACACCCAATCTATCAGATAGATCAGCAATATTTCATCCAATTTAACAAAGTAATTCCTCACCAACCTTAATCAATAAGTCATACAACAACAGGAGATCAAGTATTTGTTCCAATATTATTACTTCTAATATAATCACTACTGATGAAGACCCTACCAAATGTGCTTCTCATTGTAGGAGGAGGTTGATAATTATTTTTTAGTTCTCAATATTTTATTGTTATCGACCTATAATTTAGACAATAGTCATATAATCATATTCATTATATAAACAACCTAATTACTAAATACTGTTACATACATGAACAATACTAAAAATCACAAGTCATTAGTTCAGCAAACAGATCAAACAATTTTAGCTATGACTAGGAGTAGTTTCTCACTATTTAATAATTTAGTAACAACTAATGGTGATAATTCAAGTCAATATGACCATGGCAACCAATCAGGGGATGAGAATATATTGTATGAGTTCGAAGGTAAATTCTATTTTATATTAATTTATTTTAAAAATACTACAACTTGGGTAGTTCAATATTAATTTTCTAACTTTTTTGAGTAACTAAATGTTGATGCTTTTGATTACATTAATATTGAGATGGATTTCACACCAGATATTTTTGTAGAATATGAACATGGTACATTTTATACATTATCAGTTTGTGATTACAATTCTTTGTTGCCATTAAAATAATCCCTCTTTATTCATAGACAATCCTTATTGATTAATTTCAAATGATGACATTATCTTTGATGATCAATACCAACAGGCTTATCTTGAGGAAGGTATTTCTATTTACTATATGTATTTTTGTTGTTTGTTCATTATAAAATTTTTAATTTATAACATTATTTGTTGGTGTGTTATTTTGTTTAGGTTTAATTACTCTGTTGGTCCCTATAGTTTCGCGAAATTTTCAATTAAGTCCTATACTTTTTTTTTCTTTTAATTGGGTCCCTATACGTTAATTTTTTTTTTCAATTTAGTCCCTATTAACGTTAAACGTCAAAAAAACGTTAGTGAATTGTGAAATTACTTTTATACCCTTAGGGACTTAATTGAAAAGAAAAAAAATATAAGGACTTAATTGAAAATTCGGTAAAACTATAAATATTCAATGAAAGATATTCCTATAATCCCTATTCAATGATTCTAAGACATGAAAAATATTCCTATAATCCCTTTTATTTTGTCACTATCATTCTTTTGCTTATTTATATACAAATTGTACCAAAAATACCTTCTCTTTTTTTTTTTAACTTTCAAAATACCTTATCTTAAGAACCTAAAAAAAAGAATGGAAAAAATGAAATAGAAATAGTAGTAATAAGCATATATAAAATTCAGTTTTCATCCTTCGTATTCATTATGATAATGTAATATTTTACATTTGTGTGAATTCATAGAATATAATTTGTGTCTTTATTATATCATGGTACACAATAAAAAACCACAAGACTATGTAATTTGTGTTATTGAAATTTAAAATCTGAAAATCAGTTCTTTTGTTGCAGCCTCCCACTCCCTAAACTAGCATAGAGATCAATAATAACATTGATAACGGACGATTTTGAGCTGAGAAGGATTCTGAGAGAGCAGACTTCAGTTCATCAGGTGTCCCAACAATTTATTGCATAAAGTAAATATATGCAACCATATATGATCATATCAAAGTTTTGAATATCAATGCCATATACACAATCTTGGAGAGTAGTTAGCGAAGATGGCTGCATATAACAAGAAAAATAAAAATTAAATTTACATTATATGAATATGTCACTATAAATGCAAGCTTAAAGATGCGAGGTGTTGTACCTTCATATATGCATCTAAATCACGGTCTGGCATTATTCTTGCTTCTTTCTCTCTTCTATTTACTTCCTTCAAAAGCTCTTTCATACAAGAAGAACAAAACATCACTCAAGCCAGTTTAACTAAATCAAGTGTTTCCCTAACTGTCATCTCTGGAATATGAAGATCATATTGGCTTACATAAGCCGAGGATTTTTGAGGAATGAATTCTTCTAGTGTGTGTCTATTGTAAAAAATTTTCAGTTTTACCTATTAAAAAAGATATAGAATGCATGTGTAAATGGAACAAGCATGCAAAAGATCCATTTTAATTTAAACAAGTTATCACATTTTGAAATGTCAAATAAATTAAATAGAAACTATCAACTATTGAGTTTCATTCCACCTCATTCATAATTAATTCCTTTGTGGTACTATATATTAGCAGACAAAAAAATGCTATGACAAATTAATGCAGCAATGCTTGAAAGATTCAATACGGCATGGCATGCAGATGCCACTTTCAAACACCAATTATTATAGAGAAAATTAGTCAAGAAAAAATTACAAGAAAAAAGGCTAGAGATTCAGAACCTTGAGAGAATGGTCAAGTCTTCCTGTCAGAGCCAACAATATTGTTGTTTTGCCACTTCCTAGAGGGTCAAGCAATAAGGTCATCCTGAAAGAGAATCAAGCATTGAAAACAAATCAGTAGTACAATCAAGTTATGAATTATGTTACTGAATATTGATCATCAAACCCTAGATAGAAACAAACAATAAACAAGTATTCAAGTAATCATGAAGTAAAACATATGCAATTGAAGATAGACTCAAATTTCTTTACAATCATGATGCTTAAAAGTGAAAACTAATATCATACCTGTTGTGAAGTAACCAGCACGAGGAGCAGAGAATAGGGGTGGGGTATGCACCCTGTGAATGAGGGATTAGGGGTTTGCCACTTCCATTCTCCTTTCACGGGTTCCTCTCTTTTAGATTTTGGGTAATCTGAACTGATTTTGGGTGAAATCACTATATTAGGTTAGGGTTAGCAGCGGGGCTTCATGGAATTGATGCTAATCAAAGTTGATTCTGTGTCACATTGAAGAGATCGGATGTCAATTGCAGTTATCTTGACAAATTGCAGCAAACGGAGAAATTGCAAGTAATTTGCCATCGCTATCTTCCATATTTCCTGTAGTGGGCGCAGCGAGGTGACGCGAGGCGAGGTGAGGGCTTCGACGGGCAAACAATGCAGAAGACCACAGAACAGAGCAACGCAGAACAGAGCAGCACAGGGAGAAGGATGCGATAGACGGACGACCACCAAGCCTCCGCCACGGACGACGACGACTATGGATGAAGACTACGGACCGATGGAGAAGAAGTGCAGTACACACGACCTTCAGAGAGCAAGTTAGGGCTGGATAGGCCTTTTTTTCTTTGGGATAAAATATGAAGGGTTCTTTTGGTATTTTAAAAAATTAGATGTATGGTCAATTAGCTATTCTAACTAATTCATAAGAATATTCGTTTTTTAAATAGAATATTCTGTTATCTTAAACGTTATACTCACGGTAGGGACTTAATTGAAAAAAAAATTAATGTATAGGGACCCAATTATAAGGAAAAAAAGTATAGGGACCTAATTGAAAATTTTGCGAAACTATAGGGACCAACAGAGTAATTAAACCTTTTGTTTATAGACATATTAGATTTAGGTAGTCCATCATTTTCCTGTATATATTGTGGCGCTCAAATGTGGGATCATGAAAGAATTTCTAAATCTAACAATAATATCACTCCGCACTTTGGTTTATGTTGTAACGATGGTAAAGTTCAACTGCCTCTCCTCAATTCTCCACTCCAAACACAGAATAATTTGCATTCTAGCTAGGGATGGCAAAAAGACCAAAACTCGTCAAGTCGGCTCGCGTAACTCACCATAAAATGCGGGTTGGGCTAGAAATTTGAGACCGTTATAATAAAAGTCCGTCTAATCCACGAGTTTTGGTGGGTTTCGATGGGACGGGGTGGGCTTGCCCAGCGGACTTTTGGCTTTAAGATGATAATTAAATTTAGAACGTTACTTTTGAACTTGTATTTGGAATGTTTGTTCGTTTTACTTTAAGTTATAATTTGGATTATGTTTGATTGATTAGAGACTTGGACAATGTTTAATTATATATTTTGGACAATTTTTGTTTTGCTTTGGAAAATGTTGGTTTCATTTTTTTGTTTTAAAAAACTTGGTTGATAATTATGTTTATTAAATATTTTGAATTATAAAGACTTTAGTGTTTATGAATTTAGAAATTATAATTTTTTTGTCTTTAAAAATTATAAATTTGTTAAAATATTTGTGAAATTATATATTTTTTAATATTTAATAAATTTAATAAATTTTTTTTAAAAAAAGAGAGAATTGGCGACCCGTCAATCCACCGTTAGGCGGGACGGGGTAGAAATTTGGGACTGCCTCAATAGATAGGGTAAGGCAGGCTAATCAGCCAAAATGATGGCCTTTTGAGGGCGGGTTATAAACAATGTCATTTAAGCTTTTATTAAAAAAATGTAAGAAAAAAATTTAAAAAAAAAAGTACAAACCATTTGAGCTTAACCTCGACTAGTTCAATCGGTGTGCCAACTTTCCACTAATTCTAGCAATTTCTTGATCGATTCAATATAAATTTATTTTCATAAGTGTTAGATTGATTAGAAGATCGATTTTCAGTTAACTCAATCAAACTAATTGATCTTTCAAACTATATAAGAAGTAGGGGTAAAATTAGGCCGAACTACTTGATGGGGACTTGTGGCTAGACTCATTTTAGACTCGTCTCAACTCATTATTAAATAGGCCTGGTTTGAACTTTTTGAAAAACTTATTAATTAAAAAAGCTAGTTTGCTCTGTTATATATATATATATATATATATAATGAAGTGTATAACAGGATTGTGTTGTCAGGTAAATTTTTTTATTATAGTAGATCAAATACTATTTTATTAATACTTTAAATATGAGTTGGTTGTTTCATCATCTTTTATATGATGAACTAACTATTAACATATTTTTCTTAGATCTATACAATCAATATCCGCTATAGAAGTTGAAATTGTAAACATATTGAAAGAGATGTTAGATAACAACAATCACCTGGCCAAGTCATTCAACTTTGCAAAGGATAGATTCATGGTATTTAATTCAATTGATATTACTTTAAGATTGATTAAGCACAAAGATAAAGATGGTAAGAGATATAACTTACCAACAATATCAAAAGTTGCTTTTAGTTGTTGTTGATGTAGATGAGTCTATGCTAGAGACAGATAGAATAATTGAAACAAAATCAAATCATTTGAAAAGGATAGATGTCACACATCTTCTGTACCTTCCTTTGTAATATCCATTAATTTTTCATTAATTTTCAAAGATACATAATATTCATATTGAGTTTAGAAATTAAAAATAAAAAACATCTTCCAAAACACCATTTGTCAATCCTATCGTCACCCATTGTGAAACCCATTATCTTCTATTATAGTAATGCATTCTTTTACATCTCCCTCACCCATTCATGAACATCTCCAATCACGGTAGTGCATTAATAGTAGCATTAACTATCCTTGCATAGTATCCTCAGATATGAACAACCACTCAAACACATAATCCCATTTATCTCTAGTAAGGATCTTGATTTTGATACTTTCTTATTTATGGTTTTATTTTTTTAAATTTACATTCCCAAAGTACACCAATTACGGATATTATTGTTGCTTTATTTGTTTTAAACATTATATAATTGGCATATATGTAAAGGAAGTCATGGATTGTACTATGTTTTATTACTTTGATTGTAAAGTTGTTATAATACCCTTATTAATCATTTAATTAATATTGTTTAAGAAATTAAACATTTAACTTCTTTTCTTTAATTATTTCATTATTATGCATTCAGATGTTATATATATAGTTGTTGTTGTTAATATTTTGGAAACTACTTTTGATATGATTTTTGAATTTACATATCTAAAATTCGTAATACCTTATTCAGAATAATTCCAAAAAAAATATACATTTCGACGATACAATTTTATACTTTATATTCAATTACACTAACAAAGATGAATCATCAGCCTGTTCTTGCTAAGAGATTGCTAATAGGTATGTAGCCACTATTATTGTCTAGTATTAACAATTCAGTTCATATTTAAAAACTTTTATTTAACCAACTGTAAATTCCCAATTAGGGTGCTATTATTTGTAGGCATTTTGTTTCCATCATACACATGTGGCCAACAGACGAGGATAGGATATTCTCTTTTTTGCTGTATAGTGGACAGGTTCTGCTTCATACATGATTTTTCTTACATATATTTTAAGTACAATTTTGCATTGCATATTTGTTAAATTATGGTTTTGTTTTTTCTTATAGAGTGAAAGACCTTTTTCTCATGGTTTCCTCGATAAATACAATCACATGTTCAATATTGTGATTTACTTTATAGACATAGTCGACAACTATTTAGTTATAAGTCTTAATGGAAGGTCTAGAGATAAGTGTTTCCCAAAAGAATCCTTTGATAAGATTAGGAAATTTACCCATTATGCAGGGGTATTAAAATTGAGATTAAATAGATTTGTTCTATCTTATTTTTTATCAAATTAAAGAATATGATCAAATCTGATCTAGAGCCTTGCAACTTAATGTATACATAAAAGATGTGTTAGACAATAGGTATACTTATGAAATAGAAACAAGATCTAATCTCCGTTTTGACCTTAAGCATAACCAACAACATAGCATTGTTTTATCTAATTCAACCGACGATGACAGCCATGAAAACAAGCATAGGAGTTATTTAACTGAATCAAGTGATGACAACAAAACTTTTCATGCTACAAAATACATACAATGGTAAGCAACTAACATATTAGTTTTTGTTCACCACAAAATCATCCAACATGTATAGATTCATATTTATCATTAAATGTACCAACTAAATGTGTTTTTATTATCTACATTTTTTAGGGACAGCGTACATGATGAGGATAATATTACTATAAGAAGTAGTCATTTAAGCTCTAATAGATTGGTGATTATAATAACATTTCTTATCGATTATGTTCTCATATTAGTTTTTATATTTATAGTTATATACAAATAATTCTAACGGTAAAATTTAATTTGATTATGTAGTACATTCTAACTGCTTTTTCCAAGAGCTAAAACCATTTGGTGTTGGTATTATATGGACTATAATTGGTCCTGAATCTTCAATCAATAATAGATTCTACTTTAAGTTTTATAATAATTCTAGTAGGAAAATGGAGTTCAAGTTTGGTTTTGGATGGAGGCCTTTTGTTACTACTTTCAACTTGTGACATGGAGATGTTTGTACATTCAAGGTTATATCAACATATCCATTTGAGATAAAGGTTGATATAACAGTGGATGGCGGGGTCGAGTTGTTTTTAATGGTACCATTCTTATACTGCTGAGTTGTAATGGTTGTTTTAAAAGTTATTATATCTATGACATACTCATCTTTATAATGTTAAGGTCTAAAACATTTTATTTATTATAATTTTATTTAAAGTTCTATCACAAGTTTAATGTTTTTTTACATTATTGTGTTTGTGTCCTACAAATTGATATAATATTTATTATGACACAAAATTATTCCTATGTTAATTGTTTTAAATAGGATTAATATATATAAGTTCATTACAAAATTTATAATCAACAATGCACAACAGATAGTATAGCAACTAATAACAAAATTGATAACTAACATTCACTCTACTATACTTCATTCTTCTGAATACCAGTATAAGTATACTGTGTTCAGTTTGGTATAGTTAATTATTACGATATATGTAAATTATAATATAGGAAAAACGTTGGGCACCATCAAATTTATTGTCGGAAAAATGAATAAAATTCGATGGTACAATGTTTACCATCGATTTTGTGTCGGAATTTATTCGACAGAATAAACCTCGCCAGTAATTTATGTGTTCAACGATAATTTGCGTCGGATTTAGTGGCGGAATATGGATAGCAAGAAAACCAAATCTGTTGTAACTTAACGTCGGAAAATTTTTTACGGTAACATTGGCGCCAAAGCATACGGCTTCACGCCACCTTATCGGCGAATTAATCCGATGGTAAAATTCGACGAAAATATTTTTTTCTAAGAAATACATAAGATAAAACTATATTTACATTAACTCTATTCAAATTCATCATATTCTTCCTTTGGTTCACCATCCGCTTCTTCCGTGGTAGTTTTCTAATCATCGAACTCGTCTTCCTCTTCTTCGTTGCCATCGACCCCATTTTTTTCTTAAAGATCATCGTCCTCTGATGGTAGTGCATCGTCATCTATTCGAAGGTCAATGATGTCATCATCTATAACAGCTAACCTAAGGGTGATCATATCACCGGTATTAACCACTATTTTCGAAGGAGTTTGGTCATTAATTAGGTAAGGTTCTTGACCTTCTGTCCCATCAGACTTAATGCGGCCTCTTGGCTTAGTCTTAACCACAACCAACCAACTAGACTTGCATAAACCCAGATAAGGCAAATATCATACTTGTCGTGCATTTTGAGGTAGAATAAAAAGATCGTAGTCTCTGTATTTTCTGGTTACATTAACTTCAGTGATATCATAGTCCTTATGCTTACATATTTCTTGTCGCAAACTTGGATCATACCATCACATTTAAACATGCACACCTTGTACATAGTACGACAAAAATACTCTAATTAAATTATATTGTACAACACATCAAACCAATTAGAATGACCATCGCTTGAATCCCCGCGAACTCAAACTCTAGTGTAATCTGTTTTCTTTCCAATTGACCATTGTAAAGAATGGAATCGATATCCATTAATGTTGTATATTTGGTAGCTTGTGCCCTTATTCATTGGGTCCTAACTAAGTGTAACTAGTTCCCAATCTGTTATGTTAGTTAGATGCACACTGATGTATTCTCTAAACCAATGTGAAAAGTTATTCAATGAGATATCAGAATTTGTCTCTTGGAATAACTAATATGATAGAATAGGATAAAAAAATTTTAATTAGAGTAAGAAGTTAGTATCTTACTAATTACAATATTTACAAAAACTTAAAAAATTCACATGAGGTAGGGTAAAATCTGGTCACAGTTAAGCAACACATGCAGATGTGTGGCTTCAATTTCCTTCTACTCTAACCAGTAGTCATTACCCGCACCCATTGCAGCTCCTTCTCAAGCAAAGATTGGATATGTTGTTTCACTTGACGAGGATTCTCCCCTCTCATCATTCTTTCCAACACTTGTTCTACATTACTCAATATGAGGCTGAAAATAGAATGAGCAAAATGCGGATGTTCCCTTAGCTAGGAATGCTTTGCAGATGCTACCTTCAATCTAAATTATGTTCTTCACGTTGTACTTGAATGAACCAATCATCCTCTCAAATGGGTACATCCACCTAAATTGGAATGGCCCACATAGTATTGCTTCGTACGGTAGGTTGATTGCTAAGTATTTCATAACGTCAAAAAAGGATGTAGGGAATATCCTCTCTAGCTTACAAAGTATGATGAAAATATTCTTGTCCATGACTATGAGATCATTAATGCTAAGTTTTGTAGCACATAACTGCCTAAATAACTCACTTATTTTTGTTAGGGGTTTCTAGATGTTGGTTAGAAGTTCTCTGAACGCGACAGAAAGTAAAGATTCCATGAAGATATAACAATCATGACTCTTCAACCCAGCAAGCCTACCCTGTGAGACATTTGCACACCTGCTCAAGTTAGAGGTGTAACCATCAGAAAACCTCAATCCTCTAATCCACTTACAAATATTTTGTATCTGGTCCTTCGTTAGAGCGAACACCACCTTTGGTTTAGCCCACTGCCCATTCTCAAGTCTTTTTAAGTTCAGATCTGGCCGCCTGCAAATGTCCATCAAGTCTAACCTAGCCTATCATTATCCTTTGTTCGCTCATCGTCTATTACTATGTGCATGATATTATCAAACACATTTTTTCAATGTGCATCATATCAAGACAATTACAAACCAAGTTGTCTTTCTAATAAGGCAACTCCCAAAATATACTTTGTTTAGTCCAATTATACTTCCTGCCATATCCTAGAGGTCTCAAACCTGCCCTGTTATTGACGATCCTTGGGATTTTACTAACACGAAACCAAAATTGCCTACCACCCAACCTCATAGGTGCCTCTTGTTGTTCAATTTTATTCTTTTTGAACGAGTCATTGTTGTGCCGAAAAGGATGATCCATGTCAAAGAATCTTCGATGGAAATCAAACCACAAAATCTTACTGCCATTCATCAATCAGAATGCCTTTGTATCCTTGATACAAATGGGACATGTCATTCTGTCCTGAGTGGACCAACCTGACAACATCTCGTATGCAGAAAAGTCGTTAACGGTCCACATAAATGCAGCATACAGTTAGAAGTCTGTCTTCGTCGAAATATTATACATTTCTACACCATAGATCCACAATCCTTTAACTCATCCACCAAGGGTTGCAAGAAGACATCTATTTTGGCCTTTGGATTGCTGGGACCAAGTATAATGTAAGTTAGGAACATGTATGAGTCCGTCATGCACATTTTCGGACTCAGGTTATAAGGTGTCATCACTACAGGCCAACAATAGTACATGTTACCGAAATTAGAATTCGGTGTGAACCCGTCAGAGCATAAAGCTAGTCTAACGTTTCTAGGCTCGCTCACAAATGTAGGATGAACCCGATCAAAATGCTTCCAAGCTTCTCCGTGTGACGAACGCGTCATGATTCCATCATCTCTCTTGTTGTTATTATGCCAGGTCACGTGATGCATACAATCATTTCAGCCTAGGGATTAAGGGCAAGTAGTGCATCCCTTTCATTAGAACTCTCTTTAACCACCGTTTACCAATCTGTTTTCTCTCAACTTGAAACCTCTGTGATCCACAAAATCTACATTCAGTTACGTCTGCATCACTCTTGTAATATAGCATACAACCATTTAAACAAAAATCAATTTTTACCAAATTTAGACCCAATTTCGAAACTAACTTCTTTGCTTCGCAGTGGCTCCGGGGGATGCTAGTGGTCCCGACAAGTACCAGTTCGTTGCAAAGGGTGACCCACTTATCAAAAGACTCTTGGGTATAGTTTGACTCCGACTTAATACTTATCATTCTAACACATGCAGACAACTTCGAATGAACACACCCCTCGAACAAAGGTTTCGCGACAAATTCTAACAGATGATAAAATCTCTTTGCCTCCGGGTTAGGCTCTTGTTCAGCCTCTTCCAACTCTGTAACACCTATTACATCAAACACCATGCATATCGTTGTATCTCTCTTGGTTACCTTCCCAATTCATTTCTTCCATGTTTAGTTCTCTCACCACCCGAACCCTTGTTGATCAACCATCGGACCTATTCAAATTCGAGGCAGACTGGTTAGTTCCCTGCTCGCCCACTTCTCCGTATTCTGCTCACATCCAATACTCATCCTTGAACCCATTATGGTAGAGGTGAAACGTTATATCTGAAGGTCCTAACCACTTAGTCAGCCGACATTTATGACACGGACACCTAGATACAACTTTAGACATAAACGTTTCCATGCTAAAGACAAACGCGTCAACCCCCTCAAAGAATTCAGGTTTTAAAGCCCCGTCCACCGTTATCCCCATCATACATCCATAGACGATGATTTGGAATCATATTACAATACACATCCTATAATTCAACCAACAAACTTATTAAAACTTTAGAAAATTCGACAGAGTGTACCCTATAATTAGAATCTCCCGCCAAATACAATTATTATTTTTTGACAAAGCAAACATGTTTTAAACAATTTAAATAATAATTCGGCAGAACTTCTCCTTAATTCAGAGACATCCATCAAATAAATATAACAGTTTTCATAGAGAAAACAGTTGCAGGCATAAATTATAATATACATGCATTCAATAAAACATCAAATTCTAACCGTTCTAGTGCGCGACCCCTTATAACTCCACAATTTTTTAGCAAACAAGGGTTTCGAGAAAGTGCCACTACACGACCTTCTCCCACTTCTGTCCTAAAACTCTATCCTAAGAAAAGTAAGTCCAACATACAATTTAAACAATTCATTATATTCAGAGATAGAAAACTAACATGGAATATTACTGCACAGACAAAAAAAAAGCAAACTCCAACTGATCTCAGAGAAAATAGCACCGTCCTAATAAAAATGACAACTTATTAAATTCACAAGATGAAACTAATTCAAAAATAATTTGAAAGAATAAGTAAAACTTATTATTTTGATTAATTAAAACCTAATCATAATTACACAAAACTAACAACAAGCATCACAAAAATAAGCGACATAAGTTTAATGCAATTGAAAGAAACTCATTCATTAAACTCAACTAAAATCTTCCAACAAGTCAAGCACTTTTGATCTCACCGTACTTAACCTACCATCACATTATTTATTTTTTACTAATATTAAATTAACACAACAACTCCTAATCAGACACTTCATTAAGCAAATTTAACCACTGATTTAACAAAAACCCTAACAAAATGCCAAACTCACAAAATAATCTGGAAAAATAAAACAACCATACCAACAATAAATCTGATGATAGTCGTTGCAGGATCTCTTTAGCATGGTTGTGACAGAGGTGGCAGTGACGGTGACGTGAATAGCAACCGCGGCAAAGGATGTAGTGGGGACAGCAGGAGTAGCAGAATCGACGACGACGTGTAGCGGCGGCGACGACGGATGCTCTACGCGATGGCGAGGCGACGTGCTCCCGACAGTCGCAATAGTGACAGCTTTGATGGCGAGGGAGAGAGAAGACGAGAAGAGAGACACAGTGTTCGCAAAAGTAAGGTAGAAGGGTTTCGCCTTTGAATTTTACCGTAGGATTTACCGGCGGATTAATCCACCGATAAATTACCAAAACGATGCATTTAACTAAACTATGATACCGGCAGAATATATCAACAGAAAATTCGATGATAAAATTTGCATAGGTGAGTTATGTTTTCACGCCAATAATTACCGTCGACTTTAGCAACGGAAAAGCTGTTCCGACAATAATCTTTTCTGGCAACGAATTTCTCCTCTTTTCCGTTGGAAAATCCAACGCTAAATCTATTGGTACAGGTCGATGCTAAATCCGATAGTACTTAGCGCTTTTCTTGTAGTATTAATTCAGTATTTTAAATAATAATGATTATAGCATAATACACTCAAACTATTTGTGGTAAAAATATAAGTTCTCTTACAATTTATTATTTATAGATTTTCATCCTTTCCTTTTGTTAAATGTGAAATATTTTTATTCTCTCTGTGTATTTGACGTATATACCATTGTTATATATTTCACCAAATCTTGCCCAATTAATGTTTATAAAAAATAAATTAGATTTTCATTTTTTTTACAAAATTAGATGTTTATTTTGACTGTTAATATACATATCTATCAAACAAGGCCCAACCCATATTTGCCTTCTTTTATAGTTGTCCTCACAATATAAAACTATGTTACCTTCATTTTTTAAATAACTTGAACAACCGCATTATGTTTTCTTCCACACAGTCATAGATTTTCTAACTTAAACAATGCAGGTAAGCTCTACTTGCTCAAACTTTTAATCTTTAATTTTTCTCATCTTTGAATCTTTCATAAATTTTATATAAACCATATTCCTTTTTCGGTTTATTTATGTCCTCCATTTGCATCTAGGGTTTCCCCCTGTAATTAGTCAAATCTGTTTTCTATATATCAGTATTCATAGTAGTGTACGATTGTATCTGTATTAATTGATTTTTCACCTAATTATACAAACTTTTGTTGCCTTATTTCATATATCCTTGCCCATTACCCTGAATACTGAATTTGAAAGAATTCAGTATGTTTTTAGTATTGTGTCCCTCGTTATTACCTCGAATTTATTTCTTTTTGGTTTAGTAATGGCGAATCGTTCACTTCATGGTTGAATAAAGTGTTGTTTGGTGGTTGTTATATATTTCTTTTTACGAACCCAGATCATAATATGTATTTATATACCATAATTGTCATTTTTTTATTTTACCAAGAATCCTCATGTGACTAAAGGTTTGAATTTCCAATTTATTTTATGATGTCCTTAATTCCAATTATTCACTAATTATGAAATCCAAATTAAATTTCAGTACTCTGTTTTGCACATGGTTTTGACTATGGATGCTTATCCAGGAGTAAAGAATAAATGGAGGTAAATTTGTTTTTCCCCATTCACGTTTACAACATTCTAATAATATACAAATTTGTTTTTACAATAATCTATTTAGTAAATACCGAAAATATCCATCATTTGATTTTATGTATGTTGATTTTATAAATCAGTTTTTATTTTTCATGATGACTCTACAAAAAAATATTCATGACAGCACTACAATTGAGAAGGATTTAAAAATGGATTGCAAAGATTGTAATTTACAACATAATCAACTGGATGTTATTGAAATCATCGACCTTAGTAATAAACCATCTGGAGAAATACCCGCTCATGGTGGAGATCCATGCGATGGTGGAGACCACTATGAAGATGATGGACCTAACATGTTGTACAATTTTTATGTCATATTATAATCGCCTTTTGTTAACAATTTTTCATTTAGTCTATCTTTTCGTATCAATTATAATTTTATTAATATTATTTTTTTTGTAAACAGGCCTGTGTTTTATGATCCACACACCAAGATACTCTCAGTGCATGATGTGAGATCATCTAGACTGATATATTATAAGTATTAGTTACTTATATTGTTTATTCATTATTTTTTTTTAATTTTGAACGGTGTAAAATAATACATTATGCTTAACTAATGTGTGCAATTAATATTTTCTTTGTTTTTAGTATATTCCCTATTCTTTTGCATTGTAGTTGCTTCCTTTTGGCCATAACATTATTTGGATCATTGTTGGTCCTAAGAATCCAAGCGGGAGTGTTTTTCACTTCCATGTTCTTTGTAGTCGTCAGAGATTAAAGAAGTGCAAATTCTGCAAGAATTACAAGTTAAAGGCTGGTAATGTTTGCATATTTCGAGCATGAGATATCAGTTAAGCTTGAGAGAATTTAATTTCTGAGTTAAGTATTTCGATTTGAAATATATCCATGGTTATATAATATGGCACCAACAGACGTTTTAAAATTAGTATGAAATATTTGATGAGTTAATATTCAATTTGGTTTCTGAACTTGCATTTAAATCTTAATTTAGTCCTTGAAGTTTTAATTGCTTCTATTTAGTCCCAAACTTTACAAACATGACTCACATTAGTCCTTGTAACAATTTTTGACACACAAATGTTAATAGAACGCTGACATAGACAACTAGATGCCCACTGAAATTTGTAAAACGATGTCGTTTTGGTTTTGGCGTTTAAATAGCCTAAAAACGATGCCAAATCACTTGTTTTGAGAGAAAAAGTTTGAATAAGTACCATTTACAATGTTATTTTTAGGCTATTTGAGTGCAAAAATAAAAACGAAGTCGTTTCACAGAGTCTAACTTGGTATTTGGCTGTTTACGTCAACGTTCTATTGACGTCTATGGGTCGAGAGTTATCTTAGGGACTGACATGAGTTATATTCGCAAAATTTAGAAATTAAATAGAGACAATTGAAACTTCAGAGACTATATTGATGTTCACGTACAAGTTTAGAGACTAAATTAAGTATTATCATATTTGACAGATCACTTCACTATTTTATTAATATCACTTTATTATATTTTATTAATGATATTTTCATAGAAGTATTTGTCATTGGTCATTTTTGTTGTCATCATCCATTGTATGTGAATTTAATTATATATTTTGTGTGCACATAATGTATTTGACAGGGCAATGTTAGTTTTAATTCCCATGCTTAGCACGGATTCATACAATAACTATTTTAGTAAATCACACATATGTTCTCAATATCTAAAAAAGTGAGCCTAGATTAAATGATTATATACATATTTCTGAATCAGATTTCATAGTAGTTGTCTGGCTGACTTGTGAAAAGGGGTGTTTTGAGAGGTTGATAGTCTTACCACGCCTATTTCGCATGAGATTAAGCAGTTTATTTGTGGTTTGAGATATCTTAGTTCGACTGAGTTGGAGCCACAATAGAAGTGGTGGCCTACAGCAACAAAAAAGTATAGTGCAAGGGAGGGTTATAGATGGTTATTAGAGAAAACATTAAATTGGAATGCCAATAGTAACTGGAACTAGTTATGGAATACAAACATTCCAGAGAATTTCAAATTTACTATGTGGCTTGGCTTACATGATGCTCTACCAACTGAGACCTTTCGATTCAAGCGGCATTTAGCTTCTTCAAATATGTGTAAGAGATGTAACAAGGCGCAGGAGACTATGGAGCATTGCCTTAGAGACTGTGAATGATCAAAGGCAATTTGGCATATGTTGGATCCTAGTATCCTAGACTCGACGGCTGGTACTGCTCTTGAAGAGTGGTTTCAGAAGGCCTTGTCTAACAATGAGGCGTCTTTTGGTACATGGCTTTGGTGGGTATGGAGACATAGGTTCAATGACATATTCAATACTGACAACCTTTGGACAGACCACAAAGTTGTTGTCTTGGCCAGAATTTCCGCCAAGGACTTACAGGTTTACAGGAATCGAAACAATGCCTTTAGGTCTCTCCGAAATTGCCTGTGTTGGGAACTACCGGTAGGCAACAGTTTTAAAGTTAATTGTGATGCAAGCTTGTATTTGGATTTAAATTTAGCGGGATTTGAGTGTATTATTAGAGATTCTAAGGGAGATTGGATATCGGGCTGCTCTGGAAGCATTCCCCTGGTCTATCATCAGATGTGAATTATTTGCTGCTTGGAGGGAGCTGGTTTTAGCTTGGGATTACGGTTTGAGGGATATTATATGTGAAACGGATTGCCTTGACATTCTACCCATCATGCATGAGCTTACAAGTGGGTATTCATCTGAAGTAACAGATTTGGTTCACAAGATTCAGGAGCTTTTATCTTATCCTTAGCTTATTCACGTTGAGTGGGTGTCACGAGAAGCAAATAGAGCTGCGAATTGGATGGTTAGATATGGTGCCAAGAGTAACTCTAATCATGTTATTTGATCTGAGCCTTGTGTTGATCTTCAACAAATCATCTGCTCGGATATAGGATAAGTTGGTGGATTTCCAGCGTGGGTACGTGTCTATATAAAACGAGAAAAAGACAGAGAAAGAAAAAAACTGGAACAGAACAGATAGAAAGGAAAACCGAAACCCGAAGCGTTAGCTCAGAGTAGACGTTGAAATGACAAATTTGCCCCCGTCATTATCAATGAACGCAGCCTTTGGCGGCAGCGGTGCTGCTCCTCCGCCTTCTCCCGGTGGCTCCTCCCAGAGCTCCCCCGGAGGCACCAAGGATCGTAAGATGGCCTCCGCCGAGCAGCTTGTCCTCGAGCTCAGCAACCCCGACCTCCGTGAAAACGCTCTACTCGAACTCTCCAAGGTTCCCCTACTCAACCACTTTCTCTCTCTTTTCCTCCTCAATTTCCCGTGAATTTGTCTCATTTCTGCTCTCAATTCTAGTGATAGAGTGTCCATGTAATTGAAGTGAAATTTTTCTCTATGAATGTGTGTTAATTTCAGTTCTTGTTATGATTAGGTTTTGTGTGTGTTTTAAATGGTAGAGGAGCCAAGGAGTAGAAATGTAGAATAGACTAGATCATGCCACTCTTGAGTTTGGATCCTCAAACATGGAGGCTTTGGCGGACACTTTATCTTGCCATAGCCATACCACTCCTTTCTTCAAGATAACATCAAACCATGGTTTACTTAGCCATCTCCCAAATGTATTTGGTTTTCTTCCCATGTTAATTGTGGAGGCTTGAGATACAATGTAGGTAGCTGTTATACACTTAGATGCATTTGGTTTTGAAAACATGACAAAGACAAGACATTGAGAACAAAATACAAATGACATATACAAAAATGAATGTTTTTATATTTTGTTTGGTAATAAATTAGAACAAATTATCAAAGTCCAATTTATTCTTATTCAAAAAATTTGAGAAGAAAAATATAATAATAAAAAATGTAATTATGAAAAATTAATAAGAATAATGAAAAAAATAAAAAATATTAGTGTTTTTGTGTTCTTTCTGTCAGGATAGACACAAAATACACTAATTCAATATCTTTGGACACAATGTCTCTCCATGTATCATCTGCCAAACATGATTTTATGTCTCTGTGTCTCATGCCGGTAAAGAAATGCAGTCTTATACGGCTTTGTTTAGTGTTTGTTGAGGCTCTATTTCCCTTTCTGCTTTCGGCATTATTTATTTATTTGGATTGAGATTTATTTGTGTTATTAGTACTCAAGTACTGTCATTTGTTTGCCTTTTTTTTTGGTCGAAATTTGTTTGTATTGGTGCACATTGATGTTCTTGGATTTGTTCCACAAACAAGAAGAATTTTCTGTCATAGTACCGAATACAATCCTTCCTATGTCTTTCTCTCTTGTGCCAGTCCTTGAGCTTGAGATTACAATATGTTATAACCAAAATTCATAAAGAGGCTAATGGAAGAGAACTGTAGGAAATGGCCACTGTTGTGGAATTCAGGGTGTTTTACTGCTACTTTAGTTGTTCTGGTCGAACTTTTAACCCATTGGAATTAGGTACGATATTCGGGGTTGAACTGGCTGAGTCTTTGGGCTTCTAATTCTTCTCGCGCTTTCTTTATAGAGGTGGCTGCTGGTTAAAGGGTTGAGTAGGGTGTTTCCTGCTCCTCTCCTCAAGATTGCTGCTGATGCTAATTGACAGGTATTAGATGGAGTAAGCGCGGCAACAAAAACAAAAAGAGAGAAAAGAATGCGAATTAGGTTAAGATGTTAAGTTGACATGCGAATCATAGTTGCTGTCTCATATATAGAACAGAGCGAAAAATTCAGTAAAGTGTGAATAACCAATGCACTGTTAATATGCTTTTGTTAATATATTTCATTACAAAAGAACAAGTTTGCTTAACTAAACTTTGTTGGTCACCTACACATACAATTTAAATGTTATGCATGTACTAAACATTTTAATTGTTCGAATCCCAAAACTTTAAATCTCTTCTTTCGATGATTTGAGGACTTGAAAAAAAGTGACAGAAATAATAGGATGAATCACTTTTGTTCTGTCTGTATGGCTTGATATCAGAAGAAGTGTTATGGTTTCGTGGATGAGGGATGCTAGTTCTGGAAGTTAGAAGAAGCTCAACAACCCTCTAAATTTGCAGTTATATTCAGATTTTTAAATGAAAATTTCAAGTTGAGAATTTTTATCCTAGCTTACCTTGCATAATGTGGATGCTGGACTGGGTCCTTATATTGGCTAATGGACTTATCTAGGCTTTAGTATTTTACTACATGAGGTTATTGGACCCAAAAAACACAATAGACCATAATTTGAAGCTTATTATTATTTTGGCGAGTTTGCAATATTTTTTAGATAAAGGGCTAGGTATATAAACATAGTACTCACATACACACATGCAAACACCAACACCAAAGTTAATTTATAAATCATAATAACTTAACTAGTGAACCATAACATACTTTCAAGCCTACCCTTAACAAGTTCTATTTTTCATATCTAACATCCTCTGTTCCCATTCGAAGTTCCAAAACTGCTAGCATTCCCATAATGCTGAATTCAAGTTATCCATGATGGAAACTGATTGCATATTATGTGATTACTGCTTTTGTTTGACTAGGTTTGTTTTCCATGTCCATTATTTGCTATTGCTTCTCCTATCATACAAGTCTCTGATCACGTTTTTTCCCCCCCTAATATTTTTAGAAGAGAGAATTATTTCAAGATCTTGCTCCATTATTATGGAATTCATTTGGTACTATTGCTGCACTTTTGCAGGTATGCTTCAATAATTCTTGCAAATGTTTACTTCCTTTGTACTACATGCATTTCAAAATAAATGTCACTTAGTTATGTATCTGGACACATTTTGTGAAGATACATTGACAGTTAAATGTACCCAATTACTCAAAGGCCGCACATTTATTTCACATGGAGGAGTTATATTTTTGAGCTCATAAGTTTCTTTATAGTCCAAATACTTTTATTATCCTTCACTCCATTTGGTTTGCTACTATTTCACATCTTTTAACAAGGTGATCCTTAATATTTCTTGAACCTACTCTTTCCATTTGAAATTTTGAATATTTGTCGAAATTGAGGGAGTATGATGGTGACTTAGAAGCAAATGATGGTCAGATAATTTAGTGTTTTTTTAATTTTATTATTTCCTTTTGACGTTTAATTTATATTGCTATATTCTCATCTTTGTACATTTCACTATTAGTGTATCCTCATTAATTTAATTTAATTTTTTTATTTTGGTATTTTTTTATATATATCAAACAAACAAACCTGTATCATATACACCTTTCTTGCATTGGAATTTTTGTTTTCTTTCCAGTAACAGGGCCAATATTAATTGTTGCTAACTTATATTTTATATTTTATTTCTTTCAGGAAATAGTTTCAATATACCCTGTTCTTTCTCCACCAAATCTTACTCCAGCACAATCTAATCGTGTGTGCAATGCACTTGCTCTTCTTCAGGTCAGATTAGCTTATCCTATCAAGTTTTACATCTTGGGTTCATTTCATCTATCAAGGAACAACTTCATTATGTGATTGTATCATTAACTATGCAATTTTGACTTTACATTGTTTTTTAATACATAATGAAAGGGGTTGAACTACACATACTACCTTGAGATTCAGTTATAAGACACTTGGTACCTTAGTATTATATAAAATTTGACCATGACCTCCGCTATAAACATCACTCCTAAGAGGGATGAATAGTGTTTCCCTGACAAATCAAAGAAAGGTCAGCGTAATTCACTCCGATGAAAATGTTAAGAGGGTGTATAGGATTAACACACACAAGAAATTTTTATGGTTTGGACTTCAGGTATGGGAACTTGGATATCAATATTTTGGATTTCAGGTTTAGGTCTACAATTTAGGGGTTTGGCCGTTTGGGGATTGATGTTTACGGATTTGATGTTGGAGGTTTGGATTTTGGGGATCTGGCTTTTGGATTTCAATGTTTTTGAGAGTCTGGTTTGTGGGTTTATGCCGATTTGTTAACTAATGTCAATGTGGTAAAAAGATAGGAATAACTCATGAGCAACTGAGCAAGGAAGGATAATTTCCATGTCCTTGTTTTTCATGTTCTGATCTCCATGTAGGCTGTATTGGTGAGCACATATTTGCTTTCGAAAAATAGGACAGAGTAAGAAACAAATGAGCCATCCACTAACATGAAATTTTCTCTTTCTTATTTATTTATTTATTTGTTTTTCATTTTGAATACAAAAATAAGTTTTAGGTTTCTCATGTTTTTCATGCAGTGTGTGGCATCACACCCTGATACAAGGATGTTGTTCCTCAATGGTAATCTCACTTTATCACTCATTTGAAGGACATTGAAACCTTCTTGTACTTATCATCTTTGTTCTCGGACTAATTTCTTTGTTATATTTATTTTATATGTTCTGGTAGTGATAGAAATAGCATGATTTTAAATAAGCATTTTCTATTTGCTGGAATGCTCTCAAGGATGCTATAAGCTTCTTAGATTTGGTTAATGCATGGTAATGTGAAGTAAAATGAGTGATGTGAAATCTTTAGGATCACCATGAGCATGATATAGACACAACACAAGCCAAGCCAAGCTGATGGGGATAAACATCAGCATTGTAGGAGTATAGCCTTCATGTTGGTCTGTCTTTATGATAACTATATTTTTAAACAGGTCCAAAATTCTATCTTTCGCATACTTAAATGTCTCTGTCTGAATTTTTTAATATATATATAATGAAGATGATGTTTGATGGTTGAACTGCTGTTCTAGAGGATAGTTTATGGGCCATGAATTATATTTTTCCTCCCCGTTTTTTGTTCAATTTTATGTTAGTATAAATGAGGGATGTATGATGATTTAATAAAATGTCTTCTCTCCAACATTTGTTTCTATGGAAGAAATTAATCTTGTCTACAAATTTTAAATGCAACTGTCATAACCTTGTCTCAGTCTGCGTCAAAACAGAGTTTCTTTCTTGCACAATTTGGAACTAAGTGCTTGCTTGGTTTGCATTTTCATTTTCTGTTTTCTGTTTCTGTTTTCAAATGAAAATGTAAACCAAATAGGCCCATAGTTTTTGTTAATCCCTATTATATAAAGTTTGATATTGTAGTTCCAAATTTGTGGAGCATAACTTTCTCTTCTACAGCTCATATACCTCTATATCTGTATCCCTTCCTTAATACAACAAGCAAATCAAGACCATTCGAGTACTTGAGACTCACCAGTCTTGGCGTCATTGGTGCTTTGGTGAAGGTACTTGTCTATTGCTGATTCTGTGATATTAAATGCAGAAAATACATTTTATATTAGTAGCATTCTTGCTGCAAAAAAGTAATTGGTAT
>NC_029785.2:10807337-10818171 GCF_000816755.2 Arachis ipaensis
CTAAGAATCCTCCATTGTCACAAGAAGGTCCTTAAACACAAAAGCTGTGTAATTGAGCAGGGACTTCTGGATCTAACTTGCCTGGAGCATCTAATTACTCTTGTCAAGGATCAAATTGAAATTCCCATCTATTATGCTATTATTGATAATTATTTTCTTTTACCTTGGTGTATTGATATATCATCTATATCTTTGTTTTTTGATATCTAGTAATTGTCCCCCGCCTGAATTTTTTTCACCAGGTTGATGATACGGAAGTCATAAGTTTCCTTCTTTCAACTGAGATAATTCCATTGTGCCTGCGCACCATGGAAATGGGCAGTGAACTATCAAAAACAGTTAAGTTTTTGGCTTTCACTAATGGATATATCATAAATGTAATTTAGTCACTCATGCCTACATAACTTGGTCAACATGATGACGTAAGAAATTGAAATTACGAGGACCCCAACTTAAGAGATATTGATTCTAAAATCTTAATGTTCATTTAGTTTTTTTTCTGCCTTTGAGAAGTTAATCTTGGTTTAAACTTTTAAATATTCATGTTTGAAATTTTCTTGGCATGTTTAGTTATTCATTGTGTGCATGGGATCTGTGCTGTGTGCTTGTCATTGCTATGATCTTGTTATGTACTAGTATTATGTTTGACACATGTAAATCTAGTATGGCAATCTAATGTAAGCTTTGTGGTGACAGGTTGCAACTTTCATTGTTCAGAAAATCCTATTGGACGACGTGGGCTTGGATTATATTTGCACTACAGCAGAGCGTTTTTTTGCAGTAGGTCGAGTTTTGGGAAACATGGTGGCAGCTCTTGCTGAGCAGCCTTCATCTCGTTTGTTGAAGCATATCATCCGATGCTATCTTCGCCTATCAGATAATCCAAGGTTGGTTGTAGCCTGTAGTTGCAATTCCGTGCTTTTGACCTCAACCATTCCCAGCCTTTTGCCAATTTCAATTTGCTCTTTCTTATTTTTGATTGATCAAAAACTCTTGTTTTGTCTAAACAGGGCTTGTGATGCATTAAGAAGTTGTCTTCCAGACATGTTAAGAGATGCTACTTTCAGCAACTGCCTTCGTGTAAGTAATCATTTAAGTTACAAAATGACATTGGCTAGATGCCCAGATTAAAGAAATTACTGGCCGGAGAGAGAGATCATTTCACCCTTTTGCCATATCTTTCAATTTCAAAGTTAGACTTCTCATTGACGTTGATAGATTTAGACAGATAGTCCTACTTTTAGTTTGCTTATATTATGTGTGGTGTGGGTTATGTACTCAGGAGGACCTTACAACCAGGAGGTGGCTGCAACAATTGCTTCAGAATGTTGGTGTGAGTCGGGTGCCCACTCTGCAAGCCGGAGGCGGCTTCGACCATATGATGGTGACATGAGTCTGTTGAATCTTACTTTATGCATGAGCTCATTGTCATTTCTAATTATCCGATCACATTTTCTCTCGTAATTGTAATTATCAAGTCTACTGAAAAATTGTTTTAAGATGTCTTGTAATTTATATAGTATGTAACTTAATAGGTGGTTTTTTATAACAAATGTTCAACCAAGGTTTAGGTGGCTTAAGTTCTAGTTCCTCTAGATTTAGTTATATATTATGGAAAATGAAACATCAAGAAATGTGATGGGAATGGTATGACTTGGTAAATCTCCATAACATTATTTGGAATTACAGTCAAATTAGCAAGATATTTTTGGTTTTATCTTCTAGGAAGTGGATATTGCCAATTTGATAACATCATTCTTTTGTTGTTTCTACTCTTAATGAATATTATTACCATATGTTCGGTTGCTCGTCACGATGAAGGTCGGCTGGGTGTTGGGTCGAGAGCAACTAGAGAGAAGAAGGTATTAGGACCTGATCGTGAGCTTTGCATCGAAGAGTGCCGCCACGAGCGTAGGTGGGTCGGCGAGTGGGGCCACCTGCAAAGACACTTTGATGTTAAAGTAAGTGTCCGTACGATGAGGCGGCTAATTAGGGTAAAAGATGACGTACTTTGGGGGAGGGGTAAGTCCCCCATTTATACCTTGTACTCAGGTATCGTGATTGACATGTTCAACGTGGCAAGTTGCGAGAATCGCGATTGACATGTTCGTCTTACTCGAATCTTCTCGCGTGACAGTCTCCCTCTGCTCGTGACCCTGCCTGTGGGACACATCTTGAGTGCGCGTGGGTTGCCTCCAAGTGTTGCTTGGGGCGTCGTTTCAGATTCCGTGTCCGGGGCATTAAACGCCTTTTATGACTGATTTGAAAGCAGAGGGGAAAATTCATTTTGCCCTTGTCTTTTTGTGCTCCCCCTTCGACGGTTACCATCACAACATTCATATCTTTCTCATATCTCTCTCACTTCCCATTCTCCTTTTTCATTTTCTCCCATAACTGCTACTTTTCAAGTATCACTTCACCTTTTGCTTCTTGTGTGTTTCATTGCATCTGTCCCCACTCCATCGCTTTCTTCTGCTTCACCTACTGGTAAGTGAATTTTTGTGCTCATTTTGTTCATTTTCATGCTTCTTTTGCTGCTATTTGTTGTGTTTGGTTACTACTTGCTTGAATTGAACTTGCCATTATTAGCTAGCTCTTAGGGGGTACCATAGGTGTTTCCTTCCTGGATTTAGGCCTGAAATTGTGTGGAATAGCATAGGATAGTGATATAGTAAAACGTAGTTCAGTTTTAACTTTCTTCGAGTTTTCGACTTTCCGTTTTGACTTAAGTGGTGCCCTACTGTAGGTATGGCACAGCAGCCTATGGCGCAAAACCCTACAAATCGTTACACTTGGGTTATTTCCGACGTGTCGCGCACATCCTCCATGATAACATAAGATGATCTACAATAATTTCGAAATTCGGGGGTATTGTGCAGGGGTGGTTCGGAGGAGGCGAACTACTATGTATTCGTTTTGGGAGCCCAGGAGCGCATCTGCCAATTAAATTTATCGTCTGTGGGTGTATAAGCCCATGTTCACCATGTTGGGCATTCGCCTCCTTTTCTTACCTTTTATCATGACCCTCTTAAATCGGTATGATGTCCCGTCACAACTTCACCCCAGCAGCTGGGCTGCCATTCGATGTTTCGATATGGTATGCGAATATCTGGAGCTCCTGGCCTCCGTTAAGGTTTTTCTCTACTTCCTGGTTACAAACCCCTCCCAAGAAGGAAAGCATAAGAAAGGGTACCTTTCCTTCCAGGCTGTACTGAACTGACGAATCTTCGGTCTTTTCGAGGATTCGTTCCATGGTTTCAAAGAAACCTTTAAAGTGAGACCGGCTCGGGCTGCCACCCTTTTTGGCTCACCCTTGAAGGAGAAAGGCGGATACCAAACTATTGGAGTTTCGGTGCTGGCTCTAACTATTTGATAAAGATGACCTATGATGGACTAGGTCGGGAGAACCAACAGATCGCCGATGTTCTACTAGCGATTTTTTGTTCTAAAAATCTTAACCCCCATTTGTTAATGGGCGACCGAGAATTTGGTCACGAATGTGTAGGTAAAATTCGCTTCCGACTTCATATACCGTTTATCTTCTGATTTCCTAACTTTGCTTTTATTTTATCTTTTTGCTTCTCTTGTAGTTGGGATGGCTGTCGGGCATACAACTTTGACCCGCTTGATGACTCATCTCTTTTCAGGAAATGACAGTGATGATGACAGCTCGGCGACCCTCGCCATTGAGCCCGAGGTCCCTGCAGACGGCGAGGGTAAAGCTCAACACGCCCTCCGCCCGAGGTACCCACCGAGAATATTGCTATTGATGAAGCGAAGCAGGGTAAGGGAATAATGATTGAACCCGAAGCTGAGGTGATCGCTATTTCTAACCCCAAAAAGAGAAAAACGAACTCCGACTCAAAGAAAGTTCTCTCCGTTATGGAGAAGAACTTCGATGTAGGGTTCTTTATCAACTCCCAACTCCTCCCTGGCACTGAGGAGTTCTTCCGAGAAGAAGACCTAGCTGCCCAGGCGAGGTGGACATACTGGAGTCTCCTCCGAGCAGGCGCCATTGCCAGAAAGGTGGAGCCTGTGTTGGCGTACGGCCAGGTTTTTAAAGAAAAACTTAGAGCTGCTTAGAGAGATATCACCAACCACAAGGCCCAAGAGGAGTCCCTGAGGACCCGGCTTACCGAAGAGGAGAAGAGGTTGAAAGAGGCTGCCGATGAGGTCAACCGCCTTGTGGAACGGGACCCCTCTCTCTCCCCAAACAACCCAATGAAACCCGGGGCTGGACTCTTGCATCAGAGGGTAGAGTGAAAGAGTTAGAGAAGAAACCGGCCAAGGCCGTGAAGTCGGCAAACTCCGCCTACATGGAGGCCTTGACCATAAAGAAGAAAATTAGGAAATCCTAAAGGACGCCCAGGAAGCCATTACTGCTACTGATATGAGGAGGCAATCAAAGCTCCCGGCCCCTGCGAACGCTTGGTTGGAAGCTACGAGGAGTTTTCACCGTGTGTTCGAGCCCTCGAAAACATCTCCGGTCACTTCAACCAAGAAATCAACCATCACTTGTGCTTTGATCGCGTGCGGGGTTCATACTAGATGTCATACTGAGATAGTTTTATTGCCCAAGTCATCATTCGCCCCGTCAGGTCAGGTTTCTATAAAATTTTTCGGATCGCCTGGTCGATTCTCACTGTGATCAAGTGTCCTTGAAAGTATTGTCTTAACCTTCGAGAGGAGATTAACAAGGTGTAGGGTAATTTCTCTAGCCTAGTGTATCTCAGCTCCGTTCCTTGGAGCACCTTACTTATGAAGTACACAGACTGTTGCAGCTTGTCCTCCTCCTGAACTAGGACGGCCGTCGTAGCTTCTTCCGTGACCACTAGGTACAAGTACAAAGTCTCTCCTTTTGGTTTACCGAGAACTGGAGGTTCCGACAAGATCCTCTTGAAATGATTGAAAGCTTCTTCGCATGCCTGGGTCCATTCGAAGGTCATCCCCTTCTTCATTAAGTTAAAAAAAGGTAGCGCTTTTGCTGCCGATGCGCCGAGAAAACGTGACAAGGCTGTCAGTCTCCCTGCCAGCCTTTTCACATCATTTACATAACCAGGACTTGTCATGCGGAGAACGGCTTCACACTTATCCAGATTAGCCTCTACCCCTCTTTGTGTGATCATGAATCCAAGGAACTTCACGCCTCCATGGCAAACGCGCACTTTAGGGGGTTCAACCTCTTATTGTGCTTTCGGAGTGAGTCAAAGATGATGCTCAGGTCAGATACCAAGCTATTCGGTTCGAACGTCTTTACCAGTATGTCATCCACGTAAACCTCTACCGACTTACCGATGTGGTCCTTGAAGACTTTGTTCATTAATCTTTGGTACGTCGTCCCGCATTTTTCAGCCCAAACGGCATGACCTTATAATAGTAGGTCCCTGCTGGCGTTTTAAACGCCGTTTTATCTTTGCCGGGTCGGTGCATTGGAATCTAATTATATCCCGAATATGCATTCATAAAGCTAAAAAATCTGTATCCTGCCGCCGCATCTATTATGACATCAATGTTGGGAGAGGGAATGAGTCCTTGGGACACGCCTTGTTGAGATCTGAGTAATCGACTCACATCCTCTATTTTCCATTCGCCTTCTTCACAAGCACCACATTTGAGAGCCATGTGAAATAGTCAAGTTCCCTGATGAAGCCGACTTCCAACAAGCTAGCCATCTTCCTCGCTACCTCGTTGGCTCTTTCCGACAACATTTTCCCCCTTCGCTGTGCGACTGGTTGGGCTTCTGGCTTCATGGCCAATCAGTGCGACATTAAATCAGGGTCTGTCCTCGGCATGTCGTTTGGAGTCCAAGCGAAAATGTCTCTGTTTAACCTAATGGCTTCCATAAGAGGTTCCTTCAATTCATGGGGGAGTTTTTGGTTTACGAACGTAAACTTATCCTCCGTATCCTCTACCTGAAATTTCTCCAGGTCTCCTTGTGGTTCAGGTCTTGGTTTCTTGTCAACCCTGGCATCTAGGTCTGCCAAGAACACCACGGATGCCTCCTTTGATTTCTTTTTGAGTGCTAGGCTGGCGTTGTCCCAAGCAACCGCTATTTCCAAGTCTCTCCGAATCAACCCCACAGATCCATCATCCACCACGAATTTCATTGTGAGGAGCTTTGTGCAATTGATGGCCGACAGCTCATTGATGGTCTTTCTTCCAAGAATGACGTTATAGGCCGTAGAATCCCACAAGATCACAAACTCAGCCATTGTCGACTTCCGGCTCGCCCCGAAACCCACGCAAATCGGGAGGGTGATAGACCTATCAAGCTTGATGTAGTTATCTCCCAATCCTACGATCCCGTGACGGTGGTCTTTGAGGTCATTCTCCTCGAGTCAAAGAGCGTCAAACACATTTCAGAACATGATGTTCGAATCAGCCCCTGTTCCACTAAGTTCTGTTTGACTAGGTCCGTCCCGATTCTCGCCGTGATTACCATTGTGGGTCCTTAGGAAGGTCATGGCACCAGCGATCTCCAGGGCCAAATGATATCTCGAGAAATTTCCCGGAATGGACCTTGGGGTTTCCCGACAACACGGCCAACACCGTAGCGTCCTTCTTCGTCGTTAACCTCAATTTGGGTGGAGCATTTCTCCCGACTACTACGTTTACCACCACCGTTGGGGTTGTGTTCGCATTCTTGGGGGACGTTGCCTTAGCTTCATAGTTCGGCTTCGATCTTCCTCTGAGTGCTCTCTCTCTCTCTCCTTGGTTCTTGGATGAATTGTGAGAACTTGGCTAGCGTTCCTTCCCGGATGGCTTTTTTCAGTATGTCTTTCAAGTCAAAATAATCTTGCGTTTTGTGGCTAAAACTCTTGTGGTAGTCATAGTAAAGACTTTTGTTTCCCCCGTCCTATCCTTGAGCTGCCTTGGTTTGGCTAGTATATTCTTCTTCGCGATCTGTTGGCAGACCTCAATGATGGGAGTGGTTAAAGGAGTGTAGTTGGTGAACTTACCCACCCAGAAAAATGGTTTAAATGGTTTTCTGGATATCCCTTCTCTTGACGCCTCTTTTGGCCTTTCGGTGTTGTCAGCCTAACGAGCTTGCTGATTGGGTGGTTGCCGTTTATTGGAGGCTACCACTTGGTTGACCTCTTCGTCATTGATGCATTCCCTTGCAATTTTTTTAAATCTCCTGCATCGTCCAGATAGGCTTGGTAGTGTGGTGCTTCCCGAAGTCCTCATTTACCAAACCGTTGGTGGGATAAAGTCTTGCCACCGAGTCCGTGAGGCCATCAATCTCCAAACATTCATCGTTAAAACGGTCTAGGGATTTCCTCGTCGGCTCGCCAACACGTTGGGTCTAGGGGTGTCTATGGATCGGATCCGATCCGCATATCCGCGGTGTTTATCCGAATCCGATCCGAAAATTGCGGATATGGATCCGATCCGCAAGGCTTTTGGATCGGATCGGATCGGATCCACACACTAATCGGATCGGATTGCGAATTTTGTGTTGGTATCCGCATATCCGATCCGCATATCCGCGTATCCGCAAAATTAAAGAAATAAATAAGTAAATATTCTTTTTATGTTTTATTTCAATTAATAATTATCATATATGTTATATTATTTTAATTTATTATTTAAGAAAAGTATGTTTAATATTATTTTAAGAGTAAACACATTTAAAAGAATAGAAAAAATGAATTTTATTGATATTTTTTTAATAAAAATAAGCTTTTAAAAATATTTTTGTATTTTGCGGATATATCCGCTATCCGATCCGATCCGATCCACAAATGTGCGGATCGGATAGGATCGGATCCAACCTTAAAAGCTGCGGATATCGGATCCGATCTGATCCGATGATTTTAATGCGGATCGGATCGAATTTTTGGCCATATCCGATCCGTTCCGATCCGCGGACACCCCTAGTTGAGTCACTCCTAACAAGTTAATCGGGTGTTTCGCCTTGGCGATCCGGGTGGTGAATTGTACCAAGAACTTTTGCGTGATATCTGCGAAGACCGTAATGGACCCTTGCAGAAGTGTGATGACTTGCATCATTTACCCTTTTTTCTTGCCTAAAAAGGACCATAAAAGAGCACAATCTCATTTGATCATTGTAATTCATGAACTATTTGATGAATATTATGGTACATTGCTTTGAAATGGGTTTGTGCTGAATTTCAGGTGAAAAGAGCAATAAAAAAGGAAGAAAACAACAAAATAAAGCTGGGCGTGTGGACCAAGCGTGCCACTTGGAGCAAACGCCATGAAAGTATGTGGGCGTGGCATGCCAGGAGCTGGGCGTGGCACGCCAGTAATGATTTCCAAAAAAGCATGATTGAATCTTTTACATGGGCGTGGCACGCCAGGAGCTGGGGGTGGCACGCCAATACAATTTTCCAGAGAGCAATACTGAAGGCCACTAAAGGGGCGTGACACGCAAAGCTGGGCGTGGCACGCCAAGCTCATTACACACTATGGGCGTGCCACTTGGACCATTGGGCGTGGCACACCAGTTCATCAATCCAGAGGAGACAAGCACTTGGGCTTGCCACTTGGTGCGAAGGCGTGGCACGCCAGCTCTCAATCCTCACTTGGGTGTGCCACTTGAAGACCCAGGTGTGGCACGCTAATGCAAGAGAAGGCCAAAGCAAGGCTGGGCGTGCCACTTGGTGTCGAAGGCGTGGCACACCAAGCTCTAATCCTCACTTAGGCATGCCACTTGAAGAGTAAGGCGTGGCACGCCAAGCTTAAAAGAACCACATTAAAGAGGGCGTACCACTTGAGCATCAAGGTGTGGCACGCCAGTACAAGTTTCCAGAGATGAAGTTGAAGGTCCAAAGTACTTGGGCGTGCCACTTAGTGTCGAAGGCGTGGCACGCCAGCTCCAAACCATCACTTGGGCGTGCCACTTAAAGAGCCAGGCGTGGCACGTCAAGCCTAAAGGAGCCACCTTAAGAGGGGCGTGCCACTTGAGCATCAAGGCGTGGCACGCCAATACGAAATTCCATAGGAGAAGATAGAGGACCAAATATATGGGCGTGTCACTTGGTGTCGAAGGCGTGGCACGTCAGCTACTGTTTCCCACTTTGGCGTGCCACTTGGGTCTCAGGCGTGGCACGCCAGCATCATCAATCAACAAGAAGAAGACTTGGGCGTGCCACTTGAGTTCTGGGCATGGCACGCCAGACCATGGGCGTGCCACGCCAGTTCAATCATCCAGAAAGAAGAACCAAGCACACATAATGGGCGTGCCACGCCAGTTCAATTTTCCAGAGAGGAGAAGAAGGAGGAGAAGGCCTGGGCGTGCCACTTGGGCTCAAAGGCGTGGCACGCCAGGAACACCAACACATGGAGCATACCACTTGAGGAGTTGGGTGTGGCGTGCCAACCCAAATTGGAGGCTGGGCGTGGCACGCCACTTGAACGCGAATCACACGCCAGCCTGGAAGGTCACGTTTATTGAGTTTTCTTTTCCCTCCAAATTGTATTTTTCTTTTCTCTTTTGTATTTTCTTTATTCTAGTGCTAGGAGTAGTATAAATAACCCCTGAAAGTACTGAGAAGGGGGTTAGCTGTTAGTTTTTTTGGGTTATTGAGTAGTATCTTTGTTGAAGTATAGTTAGATTTACTTTTCACATTATCTCTTCCATCTCTTGTACTTTCTCTTGAGCTATGAGTAGCTAAATTTCCTCTCATTGAGAAAGGGAGCTCTGTTGTACTTGATGGATTAATGATAGTGAATTTTCTTTTCTCTTCATCTTTTCTTTGATTTGCTAGAAGGAATTTTGTTTTAATGTTAGTGTTCAATCATCTTGGGAAAGAGGTTGAATGCAAAATGGGTTTCATGAGAACCTTGGAAAAGAAAACATGAAACCATGCTAGAAATCTGTTCTCACACTTGTGTAGGATATGGGTTTTGGTGTTTGGATATGGTGACATATAATCCTCCCTCTACTTGGACCTATGATGATGTGTGGTATAATCAGGGACCAAGCATATCTCTCTTCATGAGTAATTAGACCAAGAAATTGGCTATTGATCAAGATCTGAGAGATTGAATCACCAAGGGATTGGGGTTCAATCATTTATGATTGCCAAGAGGTCAATGAGTTGCATGATTGAAGATGAGATGAACTGGATTTAATCCAAAGAGAACAACATTTTCTGATCTCAATGAATTTCCCTTATTCTTATCTTCCACATTCTTTATAGCTTTCTTTATATTATGTCAATCTCCATTCCCATTTACAATTAAGTCATTTACGTTTCTGCACTTTACATTATTGCCATTTCCTTTTCTGCACTTTACTGCTTCTCTTTACTTTTGAGTCATTTACTTTTCTGTTCATTTACAATTCTGCAAACACACTCTATATTGTTTAGCTTAACTAATTCACCAATTGATTAAAATTTCTCAAATCTACCAATCTCTATAGATACGATCCCACTCCACTGTGGGTTATTACTTGACTATAATTTTGGTGCGCTTGCCAAAAGAACGGATTTATCATTTTTATATGGGGAGTAAATTCCGGTCATCAAAGGGAGTTGAACCAACAAATCGCCGACCCCGCCAGGGTTACGGGAAACGCACGGCATCTAACGGCGTCGCCCACGCCTTCCAAGTTCATCCTGGCCTCGAAAGCCGTTAAGTGCTCTTGTGGGTCCTTTGTTCCATCGTACCTCATGTCTGTTGGCTTGTCGAAGTACTTCGGTAGTCGAACCTTGAGGATGGATGGGTGGAAAGGAGTGGCCCATTATAATAAGATCTCGCCATTTCTTCCCTTGACCTTTTCTTTGCTCCCTACGAGCTTCTGACCTGCTGTGGGTGTAGGTGAGGGAGTGAGCGTAAGTTTGGTCACGTTCGTCGTCTCTCT
>NC_029785.2:10819493-10843334 GCF_000816755.2 Arachis ipaensis
GTCTTGGCTATGCTCGGGATGGAAACGGTCTCTTGCTGCCAGCTCCCTCTCCAAATTTTGCACTCTGTGTCTGAGTTCTTGCTTGATTTGAGAGCTGTCGCTGCCAGTACTACCGAACCGGCGCTTTTCCGGAGATGGATGTGGGAAGTCTTGGCTATGCTCGGGATGGAAACGGTCTCTTGCTGCCAGCTCCCTCTCCAAATTTTGCACTCTGTGTCTGAGTTCTTGCTTGATTTGAGAGCTGTCGCTGCCAGTACTACCGAACCGGCGCTTTTCCGGAGATTGGATGTGGGAGTCGCCTTGGTAAGATGGGGACCTTCGACGCTCCTGGGAGGTTCCCGAGCTCACTCTACTCCTTAGGCGGCCCCCTGGACGCTCGGTAGCTCCGCCCTCCTCTCGTACTTCCTCCGTACAAGGGATAAGCCCCATGCCAGGTCCCCACAGACGGCGCCAATATTCGGTTGCTCATTAGAATGAAGGTCGGCTGGGTGTTAGGTCGAGAGAAACTAGAGAGAGAAAGGTATCTGGACCTGATCGTGAGCTTTGCAACGAAGAGTGCCGCCACGAGCGTCAGTGGGTCGGCGGATTGGACCACTTGCAAAGACACTCCGATGCCAAAGTAAGTGTCTGTACAATGAGGTGGCTAATTAAGATAAAAGATGACGTACCTTGGGAGGGGTAAGTCCCCCCATTTATACCTTGTACTCAGGTAGGCCCTCTGACTTGGGCCCATCCGCCTAGAAGCTTCTGCCAACTGTCCAAGTCTTTCCCAAGGGGTAGAGTGACGCGGGTCACTTTTGCACATACGGGTCGAGGACCCGTCAGGTCGGTAGCCTGTAAAGTGGACCTCCGGCCCATATTTAGTGGGCCAGAACAGTGCACAACTGTTTAGTTTTTTCTAAATATTTTTGCAGTAGTGAGTCCCGAGCCTGGTATGTTTCGTTCACCTGTGGGTTCACGACCTGGGAGTCATTGTTGACTTCAAGTTTTGTTACTCCAACCTCCTTGGCTAAGATTAAGCCGCCAACACAACTTCGTACTCTACTTGGTTGTTTGAAATCGGGAATTCAAACTTGATAGATTGCTCTAAGTTATTCCTTTTGAGCTTTCTAAAATGATCTCGACCCCTCCGAACGCTTAGTTGGAAGTTCCGTCAATATGGGGTTTCCACCGTGTGTTCGAGCTCGCGAGAACATCTCCAGTCACTTCAACCAAAAAATCAACCATCGCTTGTGCTTCGATTGCGTGTCGGGGTTCATACTGGACGTCATACTAAGACAATTCTATTGCCCAAGTCATCATTCACCCCACCAGGTCAGGTTTTTATAAAATTTGTCAGATCGTCTGGTCGGTTCTCAGTGTGATCGGGTGTCTTTGAAGGTTTGCCTTAACCTCCGAGAGGAGAATAACAAGGCTAGGCTAATTTCTCTAGCCTAGTGTATCTCAGCTCTACTCCTTGGAGCACCTTACTTATGAAGTACACAGGCTGTTGCAGCTTGTCTTTTTCTCAAACCAGGGCAGCCGTCATAGCTTCTTCCGTGACCGCTATGTACAGGTACAAAGTCTCCCTGTAACACCCTAATACTTTTAAACTGAGTTAAGCTTTTATTTAGATTATATTTAGTAGCTGATATTCAAAACCTTGCGAAATTTTTCTTTTAAAACAAATATGAAATATTTATATAAAATAATTTATAGATAAAAATATTGAATAATTAGTTTTTATTAGAATAGTTACTAGTTGAAAAATATAAGTGGATTTGAAAATACTAACATGAAAAACCGGTGTGCTAAACTATGAAGGCACAACAATGACAAGCTTTACTCTTACCAAATAAAAAAGGGAACATCATAGTTACAATTGCAATCAGTCAATAAGGATAAAACAAAGACACATAGAAAATTCTAATTCTCTTAATTTGTTTAATTATGGCTAAAACAATCGCATATTCTTCCTTCTTAAGGTAAACGTTTAATGTTTTGTATCTACGTCTTCGATAGCTTGCTCCCACTAGTGCACCTGTCTTTTCACCTCAATTGTATTGCTTCGTACTGCATCGTTCCTGAAGATGGTATGGAGAGAGGGGTGAGAAACAAAAGTTTCTCAATAGTTTATCTATATGGTGTCATCGTATCCATCCTCAGCCATTCCGAGTTTTAAAATAAAAACAGTGATGATGCAATGTTGTTCAATTATTATTTTCAAAAGTCTTGATTAGTCGGAGCGGTGTGACTTTTAGATGCTTCTCATTTACTTATGTTATGACATGTGTAATGCATACAAAATACCTATAGCGTTAAAACATATAAAGGTAACTCATAAACCTTGGTATGATGTTCTCATAGGCCATAAAGCAAGACAAAATAAATAATAATTAAGAGAAGAATAGTAACATTGCCATAGATAAGTCAAACAGAATAGATCTGAATAAAATAAAGATCTTAAACAATATCATACACTATACAAAAAGGAACTTTGGAAAAAGAAGGATCTTTGAATGCAATAATAAACATAATCATAAATAAAAAAAAGATAGAAGAACAATCATGATCACTCTTTTCATTGCACTTTTCATTACTTTTTCTCGTAGCTTTTACGGAAGGTATTGAGCTCAAACCGGTATAAAAGGTGGGAGTCCACTTCCCTTATCGAAGGTTCTTATCCCAAACGTTTTGGCGATCACCTTCCCTTACCGAAGGTTATTTAGACATACACAAGAAAAGAGTTATATCAACAAAGATATCTTATTATATAAAATTGATGGGAGTCTCCTTCCCTTACCGAAGGTTTCCAAAAGTTTGCCGATCACCTTCCCTTATCGAAGGATCATCTCGATTATCTTGTCTTTGGGGGTCACCTTCCCTTACCGAAGGATCATTCTCTCAGTTCTTTATGCACATAAGATTTTTATTATAATACATAATACATATGAAGGGAAGAGACATTATATCATGACATGTAATGCTAACATCTATATATGACATAAAAATTAGCATAAAATTCCTACCTTGAGTGAAGTTCCGCTAGGTATTCCGATGCAAATAGATGCGGTTTGTTAGTGAAGAGAGACTTGTTTCATGGCTAGACTTTGTGTTTTTGTATAGAAAAGGGAATAGAATGAGAAAGGAATGATCAAACAGCTCTCAGGTATGTGCAGATTATGTTAGGAGGCATTTAGGTGAAATCTTCAATCTGGATCGTCACTTTGTGAGCCCTATAACTTTTTCTATGTTTGGAATTCGGAATTATCTATTAGAGATAAATTTATAAATAATTGAATTAGTTTTAAAAAGAATCTTAAACGAAGTCAATCGGATAACCACAGCTTGAGATATTCCCGAAATACTGTTAGTATATCAGGGTGGCTAATAAGAGCGTGATTTTCTACTCTGAACTTGTAACCGATTTATCTACCTAATTTAATTTGAATTTGATTTTATACTGAACTAAAGGAATAGAGCTAGTATTCTTATCTTTTCATATAACAAAATATCATTCAAATCTAATAAATGTAGAATTAGTTATGACTATGTTTTAAAAGGTTGTTTACTGTCGGTTAGAGATTTACTACCACTAGTGCTTTCATATGTTTAAATTTTAAATTCAAATCTTAAATCATTACCATTTTAATTAATTAATTAGTTATTAAAAAAATGACTTGATTCAAGAAGTTGGGATGTTACATTCTCACCCCCTTAAAAAAGAATTTTGTCCTCAAAATTCATGTCTTCTAAGAACATACTAATCAACCTCACCTTAGCCTAGTAGGTTTTATCTACCTTTTATCTACCCTTTTTCTTTTTATAGAAATATATGATAGTCCTAACATAAATAAGTTCAATCAATCCATCCATTTCAATCAAATTAAGTAAAGATACAAAACAGTTCTATTCTCTATACCTATCATGAGCTAACTAAGTGCACTAGGAAGAAAAGAAAAAAAAACTAATCAAGGAAGCTAATGTCAAATCATGCTAAGCAAAAACATGATAAACCGGGTTCGAAAAAGTAAAGGTAATTAGTTTCATGCAAGTCAATTGCTTCACATTTTCTTCTTTCATGCAGAGAACGGCTTCACACTTGTTCGAATTAGCCTCTACTCCTTTTTCTGTGATCATGAATCCAAGGAACTTTCCCGCCTCTATGGCAAACGCGCACTTTAGGGGGTTCAACCTCATATTGTGCTTTCAAAGTGAGTCGAAGATGACGCTCAAGTCAGATACCAAGCTATTCGGTTCGGCCGTCTTTACCGGTATGTCGTCCACGTAAACCTCTACTGACTTATCGATATGGTAATTGAAGACTTTGTTCATTAATCTTTGGTACGTCATTCCCGCGTTCTTCAACCCAAATGGCACGACCTTATAACAGTAGGTCCCTGCTGGCGTCATAAACACCGTTTTATCTTTGTCAGGTTGATGCATTGGGATCTGATTATATCCAAAATATGCATCATAGCTCAAAAATCTATATCCTGCCGCCACATATACTAGGGCATCAATGTTGGGAAAAGGGAATGCGTCCTTGGGACATGCCTTGTTGAGATTTGAGTAATCGACACATATCCTCCATTTTCCATTCGCCTTCTTCACAAGCACCACATTTGAAAGCCATGTAGAATAGTCAAGTTCCCTGATGAAGTCAGCTTCCAACAAGCTAGTGTGTGTTTGGATTACAGTTTGTAAACGAGAGTTTGTATAAAATTGATTTTGTAAAATTGATTTTGATGAAAAGTAAGTTTGTGTTAATGTGGTTTATGTTTGACAATCTTTATATCAAAATAAATTACAGTAAACTAAATATTGTTTGGATTATACTACTCAAAATTTCTTTTAGATAAAAAATTACTAAAAGAGACATCAATTTAAATAATTTTTTATATACATGCAAAATCAGAACACTAACAAAAATAATATAAAAATATTTATCATATAAATAAATACAACAAAAAATAAAAATATGAAAGAGAGTACTATAAATTTTATAATGTCAAACAAAAAGAAAATATTCTATAATTTTTCTAGTACTTTCAGTACTCTTTAATTTAGTATTATTTTGAACTATAAATTTTTATTATTTATGACTCTATTGTTACTTATAATTAGTTTTTATTTATTTTGTCTTTTTTTATAGGATCATAATTCATATTATACAAAATTTTAATAATAAACGTGCTATATAATAATTACAATTACAAATTTTACAAAGTCAGAATAAAAAATTAATATAAAATAAAAATAAAGTACATCAAAGAATAAAAAAAAATCATACAGATAAGAAATAATAAAAATTTCATAAAACCAACAACATATATCATATGAACAAAAGAAATACAATAAAAAGTAAACAAAATTCATATGAATAAAGTCAAATAAAAAAATAAAAAAATTTCATACATAACATTCATAGAAAAATATACATATAAAGAATAGTATAGTAAATGATAAAAAAAATTCATAAATAAAAAATACAATAAAAAACATAAAAATTAAAGAGTTATGCTACATGTACACCAAAATCAACCACCAAAGTCAGCCACCAGTATAAAATACATGCTGAAATACAAATACACATTGAAAATAAATTAAACCACACATGTATTTATACACAAATATATTGGTGGCTGATTTTGGTGTACAAATAATAATTCTCAAAATTAAAATATGAAAGAGAGTATTAAAAATAATAAAGAAAATTAAAATATTCACTTTGTTAGTGATTGAAACAAATCTGAACGATTTTGATGAAAAAAAACTGTAACAAAGAACTATGAAGAACTAGGACGAATTACAAAGAACTACGGTAAAAGTAATAGTTATTGGTATCCTTTGTATAGAAGAAAATGAAGGGTAGAGTTGGTAAAAAAATAAATTTCTAATCTAATTTTCCAACGGTAATCAACCACCTTGAACGTAAATGCAGAAGTTACAAATTTTAGTTTCACCTGAACGTGCATTCAGAGGTAGAATCATTTCTGCGTTCAGAGGGATAAAAGTTGCCATACATAAAAAGGAAACTTTCAAGAAACTCAAACGCGCTTCTTTCTTCCCCAACGCGTTTGCCAAACACACCCCTATCCGTCTGCCTGGCTACCTCGTTAGCTCTTTCCAACGATATTTCGGCTTTTGGCTTCATGGCTAAGTGGTGCGACATGAAGTCAAGGTCTATTCTCGGCATGTCGGCTGGAGTCCAGGCGAAAAGGTCTCCGTTTGCCCTAATGGCTTTCATAAGATGTTCCTTTTATTCATGGGGGAGGTTTTGATTTACAAACGTAAACTTATCCTCTGTATCCTCTACCTGGAATTTCTCCAAGTCTCCTTGTGGTTTAGGTCTCGGTTTCTCGTCAGCCCTGGCATCTAGGTCTGCCAAGAACACCACGGCTGCCTCCTTTAATTTCTTTCTGAGTGCTAGGCTGGCGTTGTCCCAAGCAACCGCTGTTTCCAAGTCTCCCCCGATCAACCCCACAGATCCATCATCCGCCACGAATTTCATTGTGAGGAGCTTTGTGCAAATGATGGCCAATAGCTCGTTGATGGTCCTTCTTCCAAGAATGACGTTATAGGCCATAGAATTCCTCAAGGCCACAAACTCTGCCATTATCGACTTTTGGCTCGCCCCAAAACTTACGCAGATTGGGAGGGTGACAGAACCATCAGATTTGATGTAGTTGTCTCCCAATGCTACGACCCTGTGACGGTGGTCTTTGAGATTGTTTTCCTTGAGTCCCAGGGCGCCGAACACGTTTCAAAACATAATGTTTGAATCAGCTCCTGTGTCCACCAAGATTCATTTGAGTAAATCCGTCCCGATTCTCGTTGTGATTACCATTGGTAGGTCCTCGGGAAGGTCGTGACATCAGCGATCTCCAGGGCCAAATGATATCTCGGGAATTTTTCCGGAATGGACCTTGGAATTTTCCGACGACACGGTCAACACCCTAGCGTCTTTCTTTGCCGCTAATGTATGTATAAGATAAGATTCAAACATCGATAATATTAGTTGGTTGATGATAAAATAATATTAGACTTGGTTGGATAAAATTTTTACTTTTGAAAAGTAATTTATAAAAGTTAGTTTTCAAAAAATAGCTTTTTAATAGTTATAGCACCTATATTTAGTAAATTAAATTAAAAACGACTTTCAATAAGTACAAACAATAATAATTACATTTGGTAAAATGATTTTTAAAATTAAAAAAATACTATATTAGACATAAATACAAAAGTTAAATTTAAAAATTAATTAATATATAAGATTATATTAAATTTTTTAACTTTGATAAATACAAATCATCTTTAAAAAATTCTACCTTAAATGTTTTTAAAAGTACCTCGTGCTTATAATAACGTCAGTTAATCATTTAGCTCTAGCCTCTAGGACCAGTTCTAAGTCTTCTTTAACAATTTTGGACCGTAGTACCAAAAGTTAAAAAGAAAAATCTTACAGGCCCTGATTCCAGAAAAGCCCAAAAGAAAAGGGTTGGAACAGGGTTAGCCCCAGTCAGCCCTAACACCCCACAAACAAAAAAAATAAACCCTAAAACCCTGTCACTCACTCTGAATCCTCCGCGGCTGCCTTCCGGCCTCCAGCCTCGAGCCGTCGCGCCCTCCGCCGCTGCTCCACCGCTCTCGGTCCTCGTGTGCTCCACTACTGGCGCATCACGCGTCCTCTTCCTCCTTCACTTCGCGTCTTCTCTGCCATCCTTCGCATCCTCGCTGTTATTGATCGCAGTAGTCTACAGTGTCAACCACTATGGATGACGGAATGGACACCTCTCCCAGCATCTTCGATCCTCAGAACCTCTCCACTAGACAGAAGTTTCGCAGATACGGGTATTTGAATCTTTCTCTCTCCATTGCTCCATATTCAAAGCTGCATATCAACCATTGCCTTTTTCATTTTTTTTTAAGTTGGGAGTTCCCTTCCTGTTGTGAGTCACTAGGGATTAGGGCACAACACACAATTATTTTTTGATTGCTTGACATCTTAACCTATGAAGCTGCGAAATTCACCTACATTTGTTGTGGTTCCCTTAATTGAGTGTGTTGTTAATGATTGTGGGTTGGTGCATTGGATGGTATATGGAAGATAGTATTGAAAGGTTTGAGTTCCTTGGGAGTGTGAGAACTTGGTGGTCTTCTTTATAATCTTAGCTCTGTATTCTTTTTAGAACTGCAACATTTAATTGCTAGGGTTTTGTTAGTGTTTCTCAGACTTCTGTGTTGACTTTCAAGAATGGAATTGATGCAGGAAGAGGCACTCAACTTCTGGTGCTTCAATCCATCAAGATAACTCAGCTTCCAAGTTGAGTGAAACTGGGCTTTTATATGATGGCCAAAGTATCCACAGCCCTACTAATGCTGCACTTCTTCTTGAAAACATTAAACAAGAGGTTGAGGGTCTTGATGCTGAATACTATGAAGAAAAAATACAACCTTCCTCTAAAAGGATGCTGTCTTCTGATATTCAAGGAATCCCTGTTGTTGATGCTGGTTTTGACTCTATACGCCACTCATTAAAAGCTTGTAAACAAGATGGTGACTCATTGGGAGATGGTGCAGAAACGATTTTTACTTTATTTGGATCTCTGCTTGACTGTGCTATGCAAGGTGCTGCAAGTACATTTATTTATATACAGTACCTAGTAAACTTCATTTCATTCATCTGCCTTTTTCTTTTCTTTTCTTTTCTTTTTTATTTTTTTTTTCTGTTAATTCAGGATACACATGATCAACATATCATGGAATGCAAGTTAGCAATAGACAATTGTATTCATATATACACCTCAAGAGAGGGGGCATGCCCTTAGTGTTTTCCCTGAATCAGCTACTTCTCAAGGATCCACCAATCCTATCGCTCCTGCGTTGCAGTCGCAACCATTCCTTCAACTCTGTGCTGAAGAGTAGGCACGAGAATGGTAATAGCTTCCATGAGCGCAGGAGCATGCAACCCTATGTGATCCTGACAACCATGCTTTCTATCTTTGGCCTTAGGAAAGGGTTAGTTGTTATTTGCCTTCTTTTAGGAGTTTAGCTTGCAATTTTATTGTGAAATTTCCAATCAGCTCTTACAAAGGGAAGGGAGGGATTTATTGCATTGATGTACCCTTTTTGTTGCTTTTGTGCACTCCATCTTTCCCCGAAAAGGACATGGTATCATTTGTATCGTTTGATCTCTTGTAGTTACATAACATTTCTTCATATTTTTTGGGCATTTAGTTGGACTTTCCCATGTTGAGATTACGACTTTGTGCTCCTTTGAGCATGTGCCTTTTCTGTTGCAAATTGTAGGGGCGTGAGAAACGAATCATGTAATTTTGGTTTGGTTGAACTCATTTACAGGATTGATGCCTGTTTCTGATCTGATACTACGTTTTGAGAATGCATGTCGAGATGTTTCAGAATCTATCAGGTACATTTACTACTGTAATCAGCATAAATATCGTTCTACTTGAAAGTCTTGCATCGTAAGCATTCACACACATAGACTCGATATTATGTTGGAATTATTAAATTACATTTTGTCCATAGGAAGTTGGAAAACTGTAATGCTTCCTTCCTTTCTTTTTATCTTACAATATTGATTATCTTGTTGCACGCCATTCATATGTTTTCTTTTGGTCTCTCAACAATCTTACTATAGGTTCAAACTCTTGAAGTTGTTGTTGGACCAATTGGATTAGGTTTCCTTCTTCTTACATGTTACATGAAAACTGGTCTGTTTGCTTCTTCTTGAGTTTATTCCACTGGTATAGGAGAGAGGCTAGCTATACATGATAAATTGGTTGGATCTAACAATACTTGAAGTGGCAATTCCTGTATGGTAATTATCCTCTTGAAATTGATTATAGCTAAACAATGACTAAGTTTCATTAAAGGTGAAATCCGTGGAAACAAAATATGATTGACTAGATGGGTTACAGTGTTTTTACCCTTTCTTTTTTTGAGTATGCCTAGGAAAAGACATCTGACTGAAAGCTTTAGATCTAGTTATTTACAATGCTGATGAGGCACATTGGCAAAGACCACAGAGCCAAAGACACAATGAAGGTAGCAAAAGGTCACTAGGCTCCCAGATTGAGAGGTTTGGGTTAATTTGAAAAAAAAATGTGGAAAATACGAAGAGCTGAATATTATTCGTTGTTGTAAAAAATAGTTGTAGTATATAGGCATTTTGGCAATTAATTTCCATAATTTGTAATTATTGTGTAATGAATATGATTTCTTGTATAAATTAGGAAACAAATATTGGTTACGTATATCTAGAAAATTGACATATTTAATAACTGTCTAGTATGCTAAATATATGATATAATATACAACCTCTCTCAACAGAAACCATTCTTTTTTTTTTAAATTAATTGCAAAAGATTTTCCACTCTTCTAATAAAAGCTCATACAGTATTACAGTGGACCAAAACAAAAAGTACATAGGGCTATCTTCTACTATTTTTTATTTTTCTTACTTAGAAACCTTGTTTTATTTGTAGCATCTTGCTAAGTTTTGTAAGATCATATTTAAAATTCATTTGTTGATGCTGTTTCTGATCAAGACATATGGTGAGTGTACTTTTATTACAAAACTACTTTTCATATCAGAGTAGTTCGCAAAGGTACGCAGTCCACCAGAAATCCACATCCTATTTATAGTTATCTCACCAATTATCTTCGTCTTAGTGCACCTTTGTAGCTTCTATCACTTATTTCAATACCCGAAAGAGTTGAAGAGGCACTTGATCATCTAGGATGGTGTCAAGCCATGATTGATAAAATGCAAGCTTTAGAGCATAGTGGTACTTGGGAGCTGGTCTCTCTTCCTCCAGTCAAAACCACAGTTGGATGTATTTGGGTATACACAATCAAAGTCAGTCCAAATGGACAAATTCATTGTCTTAAAGCAAGGCTTATTGTAAAAGGATACTTTCAAATTTATGGTCTTGACTATGGAGATACCTTTTCTCCCGTAGCCAAAATCACTTCAATTCATCTTTTCTTAGCTATGGCTGCTATCTGTCATTGGTTGCTACATCAATTAGATATCAAGAGTGCCTTTCTTCATGGTGATCTAGGGGAAGAGGTTTACATGGAGCAACAGCCTGGCTTTGTTTCTCAAGGGGTGTTTGGATTAGTTTGCAAGTTGCAATGTTCAATCTATGTACTGAAACAATCCCCCAAATCATGGTTTTTGAAATTCAGCTTTTTTTTGAGCTTTCGGATGAAACAAAGCGAGGCAGATCATTAGGTTTTATACTGTCATAATTCACAAGGGAAAAGTGTTTACTTGATAATGTACATGGATGATATTGTTATCACAGGTGATGATCATGAAAGGATTAATCAGTTGAAAATTGAACCAAAGATTTGGGCAAGCTAAAATGCTTTCTTTGAATTGAAGTTGCCCAATCTAGCATTGGTGTTGTTATCTCTTAAAAGAAGTATGCTCTAGATATACTCAAGGAAACTTAAGATGATGAATTGTAGACGAACTGGCAGTCTAATGGATCCAAATCTTAAGTTACTACCTAATTAGTGGGAGCCAATATTAGTATCTTGAAAGGAATAGATATTAATTCGAAAACTTCTATATCTCACTATTACTGGAGCAGACATTTGTCTTGCATTAGCTGTAGTAAGTTAATTTCTGCAATCTTCTTGCTTAGATCATTGGAATGCAGTAATGCGAATATTGAGCTATATTAAAAGATTGCTTGTACAAGGTATATTTTATGAAGAAAAAGGGAATTCTCACATTATTGGTTTCGGTGATGCAAATTGTGCAGGCTGTCCCGTTGATAGACAATCTACTATAGGTTATTGCTTGTTTCTTGGAGGAAATCTTGTCTCTTGGAAAAGTAAAAAACAAAATGTTGTAGCACACCCTAATGCTGAAGCAGAATACTGTGCTTTGGCCACAGTTAGTTGTGAACTCATTTGGATCAAAGAGCTTCTTTGAGAGTTAAGATTTGGTGACTTAAAAGAAATGAAATTATTTTGTGATAATCAAGCAGTCTTTCATATAGCTTCTAATCCACTATTTCATGAAAGAACAAAACAACGAAGTTGACTGTTATTTTGTTCGAGAAAAAGATCTCTCAAAGGAAGTAATCACTAAATCAACAAGCTTCGGTGAACATCTAGAAGATATTTTCGGTGTACATCGGATTCAGTATCTGTGTAGCAAGCTTGGAACATTTAACTTATATGCTCCAGCTTGAGGGAGGATGTTGGAAAGAAACATTTGACTATGTAGAAACTAGTCAGGCCTAGGAATTAGTTGTATAGAAACTAAGCACTCCTAGAAAATTATCACACTCATTCGTTGTAATTGCTGACTATAGTCTTATATATTCTCAGCCTTTTCAACGACATATAATAAATATTGTGAGTGTACCTGTATTATGAAATTACTTTTCATACTATAATTGATGTTGTTTTATAGGTATGGTTTGAATGTTAAGCATCGAGTTGTTGAGGACAAATTGATGAGGCAGAAGGCTCAGCTCTTGCTTGATGAGGCTGCAACGTGGTCTTTGCTGTGGTTCGTTTATGGGAAAGGAAATATATCTCAAACCTTTGATATTCTATTTTAATAGTTTAATGATGACCTTTTGAGTGGGTTTGATTTTGTGTAATTCTTAAGGTTTCAGGTGCCTTTCAAATCTATTTTTAAAAATATCAAATTATTTCTCTTTGCATTGATGCACTCAACATTGCTATTGGTTGGACTTCTCCTTCATTAAATCACATTTATAATTTGATCTTTTAAGGATGGGAAGGTAATTGATTTGATATTAATCTTCATCTCATACTTCAGAAAACTTCCAATTGGATGTTGAGAAAATTATTTACTGGTAACTGATTTCCCGCATAGATGAATTTCCAGTTCGCTAGGACATTTTCCCCGACATATTCTACTAAGTATCCATCCTTAATCATTATAGGAGAGATACACAAAAGAGTGGCTCTGTAGCTTAAGTTGATCCTTCCAAATTCTGTTCTCCTTTCTTGCATTTCTTTTTGGATGCTATGCATGTTGATGTTTTATTTGTAGCTTTATCCTCTGACAGTTCTTTCTTTTGCAGTGACTGAAGAACTATCTAAAGAGCAAATACCGGTATGTTGTGTGTGTGTCGGCGGTGTTATTTTAAATGGTTAGATAATCAATCACTCATCTGAGTCCTCTGAATAAATGATTGAGATCTATTGACTCATCACAGGTGTCAGGAACCTCCCATGCTGTGGCTTGTGAGTTTGTTTCAGAAGACCATACTGCTCAATTATGCCTTCGGATAGTCCAGTGGTTGGAGGGTTTAGCTTCAAAAGCTCTTGACTTGGAAGAAAAGGTAATTCATTTCTACATTTGCTGTGTGGAAAGTTGATTCTATTCACAAATAATGTGTTAGAACTTAGAAGTAATAACTGGTATCAGTGAGATAGAGCAACGTGCTGAGGAAACCTATAATTCTGGGAGAATGTTCTACACTTAGCTTCCTCACTAGCTTACTCTATTAACCACAATTCACTGTACAACCAAATCTATAAAATATATCTCAATACGTTATCTTCCCTAGAATAGTGTCAGAAACTATTGAAATGCGAAATGAAAATCAAGAATGAAACCTAGAACATATTTGGTTTTTGTTTTTCTTTCCCCCCCTTATTTTCATTTTTCAGTCTGTTTTTCCGTTTTTTATGAAGGAAACAGTGAAAACTGGAAATGTAAACATGAGTTAATACTCAAAATGACCCCGAAATTTGACCACCAACTTAATTTGACCCTCTAATTTCAATTGGCCTAATTTATACCCTGAAATTTTAAAGCGTGGCTCAGATTGACCCTTTCGTCCAACTCCGTCACTGGAGTGATGACGTGACACCCAAACCTCACCACATGCCTCTCCTTCTTCCTCTTACCATCGCCATCACCACCTCCCTTCTACCAACACTCTCGCTCCCCCAACAAACAACAACATTCACAACCCACCAACACCCACACATTTCCACTGCCATAGCTTTGAAGAGCATAACACCTACACTCATCATTCCTTCATGACTGCAAACAGACAGCAAACCAATGAATGTGACATCGTTAGGGGCAACACCATGAACCACCATTTGTGAAAAGAGCTGCAATGCTTGCTTACCGTAACCATTCATCGCCATGTCGCAAATAACAGCACCCCAAGAAATAACATCCTTATGCACAATCATGTTGAAAATCTTGAACCCCATTTTCATATAACCACACTTAGCATACATGTTGAACAATGCAATCCCAATGTTACCATCAATCACAAGGTCACACCACCCATTGCCCCAAATTTGAAGCACCCTCACCCATTGCACCCATCTTTGTGTTCATATTAAGAGGGATCTAAAGTGTGGTGTTGTGTTTCTTTTTCTTTTTCTATTTCTCTTTAATTTGTTAATTTTAGTGATTGTTAATGTTGTTTGTTGGGGAGGGAAGACGTTGGTAGAGGGAAGATGGTGATGGTGATGGTGAGAAAGAGAAGGATCAAATAATAGAAAGGCCCTTCATAAATGGCGGTGGAAATGTGTGGGTGTTGGTGGGTTGTGAATGTTGTTGTTTGTTGGGGAAGGGAGGGTGTTAGTAGAGGGAAAGTGGTGATGGCGATGGTAAGAAGAAGAAGGAGAGGCATGTGGTGAGGTTTGGGTGCCATGTCATCATTCCGGTGACGGAGTTAGATGGAAGAGCCAATCTGAGCCACGTCTTAAAATTTCAGGGTATAAATTGGGTCAATTAAAAATTAGAGGATCAAATTGAGTCGGTGGTCAAATTTCGGGGGTCATTTTGAGTATTAACTCTGTAAACATAAAACTGATATTTATTCTCACTTTTTTTGTTCACAATATTATGAAAACAGAAAACATTGAAAATGAAATAGGAAATGAAATTAGAAACCAAACAGCATAGGTACCAGTCGCATTGCATAATTGAAATTTTACTACTTTGAAGGCAAAGAAAAACCCATGAAGATGCAAGTACTCCAGCCTAGTGAAGTGCACTGAAGAATAATATGCGGCGCCCATACTTTTCATCAAAACTTCACTTTCGTTTTGGTCTATTGTTTACAATTGTTTAAATTGGAGATTTACAATCTATGGTATTTTATTTTGAGGTGACTTGTATTAAGTACATGATTTAAAGTCATTATCATCATAATTTATTTAGGGTTTATAAGAACACAGTAAACCGTAATTTATTTCTTTATTTGTCTCTTATTACATATAAGCACACAATAAAGTATCCATAATAATTGCACCTGATGCACCATGTTATGAAGTTACTTGTTTGAAATAATTTTAGGTGTCATTGAGTACAAGTTGCCAATAAGCTTTGGTTTATTCAAAATAATGGTGCATATTTTTCATTATTGCAATCCGTGGTGTCCCAAATTGATAAACTTTTATATTTCATATTGCCTCACCTTATGTGTTAGTATTCTTGTTTGGTTACATATGATGCATTATTTTGTAGGTGCGTGGATCTCATGTTGGTAGTTATCTTCCTAGTTCTGGTGTTTGGCATCATACTCAACGTTACTTAAAGAAAGAGAGAGCTGATATGAACATTGTTCATCACTTGGATTTTGATGCTCCGACTCGTGAAAATGCAAACCTATTGCCTGATGACATGGTATTTTACATATGATTGCTTTGCCGTTTCATACTTCAGTCACTTGGTTCCCACGTTGATCTATATCATACATGGATATACCATATACCAATTTATTTTCCTTTCTTCTTTACTTACCTTCAATAGATCCTTGAGTTTTGTTTTAAAAGCCATAATTAATACTTTTCATATTGGAACTTGCATATAGTATCATGAAGTTAGCCACTTAGTTGTTATTGCAGAAGATTTTGGATTGATAGATCATGCAATAATTCTCTCCCTGATGCATGGTATCTGTTTAAAAAGTATTGGAAAACAAGATAAGGAAAGTGCATAGAGAGATTTAGAGAATCGAAGAAGATAGATGTATTATGATATGGTTAAAGACACTACTCATAGGACTAGGAGACCTTGCAGGAGAAAAATATAAGTGTTGGAACCTCTAGAGCATCTTTTTTTGGCATTGGTCAAGTCTACCAGTAGCTGGCCACCACAATCTCTCAAAAGAAGAACAGAAAATGCCAAGGTTCTGAAGACCGGATCGGTCATCAAACCGCTTTAGTTATTAGTTTACTGGTTTATTGGTCCAACCAGTTCAACCGTAAAAACTGTTTTATAATAAAATAACAGACAAAATATAAATAAATATCCTAAAACATAAGTATAGTCTAATATAAATCTTAAAATGTCTTCCAAATTTAGAGCAGTATATCAAATGTTATCAACTAAAATCTTATGATCTTATCAAAGTACAATCTTAAAAGTTAAATAACAAAAGGAAATATCCAAATATAAAATGACATCTATGTTCAAGCTTGTGGAGGACTAGAATCAACATAATAGTACCATTGGGATAGTCTTCCTTCTTAATTCTTATATACCTCCAACTATTTCCTACAAAATGAAAATTGAGCACAAAACACGGCCTTAAAACAAAAACAACCTCCTCAGAAATCAATAGAATATTAAGCACCAACTTATGGCAAAATGTACTATCAAGGATACATATATTCATGTTTTGGCGTGTTTGTTGCCACTTTATTTGGCTAATCAAGTTCGGTTTTAAAGTATGAAATCCCAAAGATTCTAGAAGGTGGTTTCTTAACCAATAAATCAAATTGCATAGTGTCAAACAGTTAAATTTTAAGTCAAAAAGTGAGGCTTGTTGGTATTAAGCATAAGGTGAAATTAACAACATTCAAACTTTGCACACAATTACTTTCAAGTTGACATAATAGTGATTAATCACATATCATTTTAGTGTTTCCTTCTATTCAATGGTATTAACATAGATGGAAATGATAATTACCTGGTTTCTGGGAGCTAAAACAGTAAAACATAGTTACTAAAATGTCAGTAAGACGATGATTATGCGAGTTCATTTCAATACACAATTTGTTACATTTTGTGATTGAATTACAAGTATTCCTTTAGGCAATGAGCACAAAATTTATCATCAAGAAACTTTTAACAAAATTTAACAACAGAAAAAAAAAAGCAAAAACAAGCCAGTAACAATTTATCAGTATCAGTTTATCATCAATAAAATTAAAAAAAAAAAAAAAAAAAAAAAAAAAAGCCAGTAACAATTTTCAGTATCAGTTTATCATCAATCAGTAAGCCAGTAATAGAGTTAAGCAACCCAAAACAAGCAAGAACAAGCTAGTAAGAGAGTTAAAATTTATCATCAAGCAGAGCCATCAACCAAGAAAAAGCACCGAGCACTGACTGAGCATCCGAGGCATTACCTTCGGCGAGGGCAGTGACCATAGATTTGAGGGAGAGCGACGGACGACGGGAAGCTGGCAATGAACACTGGTGAGATGGAGACAGACGATGGGGAGGTGGCGACGAACGCTGGGGAGGTGGCGACGAACACGACGGACAGACGATGTTGGAGCAAGACCTGGAGACGCTGGCATTGGGCGAACGGGGAGGGCCTTCGACCACGATGAACCAAGCGGCGATGGTGAGACCAACAGCGGCGCAATGGAGGCTAGGGTTTTCAAGGAAGAATGGGGAAGAGCTCTGCATGAGTGAAAGCCTGAAAGGGGGAGAGACTGGTTTCTCAATCCAGAAACCCTTTCTCTTTTTTTTTAAGCGGCATCGTTTAGAGTAAACCGGCCGGGTACCAGTTTGGTCTGATCGGCCGGTTCTCGGTCAGTTCAGTGGTTTACAAATGGTTTTATAATCACCTGTTTGGGACAGTAAACCGAACTGTGTTACTGTCCGGTTCGCGGTTGGACCAGTCCGACCGGCTGGTTCGGTCCCGTTTTCAGAACCATGGAAAATGATGATTGTTGAGGAAGTTTGTTGCATCGTAATTAGGAGTCATGATTTGCAACATGTTGTAGAGTAAGGAATTGAAGCTTGTTTTGTTGAGGAAATTTATTATGCACTTTTGGATTCATGGATGTGCTATTCATGGGATGTGCTACTTGTAACATCCCAAATTTCTGATGTATTGACTATTGAGGGGGCATTCAGAAAGTTGGGATCAGACTCGGAATAGGAGAGAATCAGGTCTCTTGAATGCCATTTTTTTGAATGCCCTCTCATTACTTCCCCACAGCTTTATGGTTCCCAACCGCCTCATAACAGAATGCTCACTTTTTTATTCTCTCACCAACTAAGCAAGTTAAATACAAAACCCACCACAGCCCATTGTTCCCTCATAAAAGAATGCTCACTTTATGTTCTGCATTAGGTAAAATGGAGTCCAATTGAAACAATGGAATCAACAGAAGCCCTGATTTGTAAGAAATACTGAGATCGACTGTGAACCTGTTGTAGTTTTGCTGAGTTCACTTTTCATGTGGTGTGGATGAGCTTTAGAGGGATAGTGCACGTAGATCTTCTCCCAAATCTGCCAAGCATAATCACAGCCTACAAGCCTGGGTAGATTAAATCATGGGTGCCATCAACCATGACAAAATTAGCTAATCTTGCTTTTCCCAAAGTTGATATTAATTCAAAACCAGATCTTTGTGTGCTGCTTATGGTGATTCATACTGAGGAAGAGCCTTTGTTATGCGGTCAGGATAATGTAATAGGTTGTGGCCTCTGATTGCTGCTAGTAGTTAATGGCGTCGACAAATATAACTCTTCTCAAGTTTTCTTGAGAGTGTATGCACAGAGGATGCACACAGAGGAGTTAGTGGATCAAATGTGTTCAGTAACCACATCAAATGTATCTTGGATCACTAACCACTTCTGGCTTCTAGACACTTCTAGATGCTTTCCTAACTCAATCTATTATACCCCTTGAAACTGGGCTCTCCACAATTCTGAAAATCTGTTATAAGTAATTTCTTCCTTAGACCTAGGAATTTTGATTTAGGCACTTCCTTAGTCAACATATCAGCTGGCTGCTCATAAGAGGGAATATGGGCAATCAGTAGCTTCCCTTCCATGACTCCATATGCTTTGTCCTATTGTGCAAAACAGGGTTGTGAGCGAGCATAATAGCACTAAGATTGTCACAATATACAACTGGCCTTGAGGTACGATAGATCCACCATACTCCTATACTCGGCCTCAGTTCTGGATCTGGCAACTTTGGGCCGTTTCCTGGACCACCAAGACATGATGTTAGGGCCAAGATACGCATGGGCACCTGATGTTGGACCTCCTGTCATCCACATCAGCAGCCCAGCTAGCATCACAATATCCTGTTAGGTTTGGGTTCTGTGCATCTGCGGCTGGCTTGAACTCAAGTCCAAGCTCCTGAGTTCCATCAAGATACCTAAGGATTCATTTTACTGCCTTGCAATGAGTCTTTTGAGGGGAGGACATGAATTGACAACCTTTGTTGATGCTAAATGAGATTTCAGGTCTTGTGACTGTAACAACTGACCTATAGAGAGTAGGGTTATCAAACTTAGAACTGCCATTATGTGACAGCTTGAGACCAGAAACCATAGGAGTTGAAAGGGATCTGGCTTTATCCATTTTGCTCTTTCCAAGTAGATCCCTGATGTACTTCTGTTGGGACAGAAAAAGAGAGCCATTTAAGCATTTCTGTACTTCTATTCCCAAAAATTAGTGCAAGTCTCCCAAGTCTTTAAAAGCAAATCTGATGTTAAGGTTGGTGACAAGCTCTTGAATATAGGAAGAGGAGGAGCCTGTGATGATTATGTCATCAACATAGACTAGGATATAGCTAACCTGAGACTGATCAGACCTGATGAAGAGAGAGAGTTCACATTTGGCACTGTTGAACCTGAGACTAAGTGTTATTACTTTATCTAATTTCCGTATTATGTATACATGTTATTACATATATGTATTTCCTAAAATAGATTAGGATAGCCTAGTAATCCCTAGAAATTAGCCTAGAGAGAAATAACCTAAGGATCCCTTGAAATTAGCCTACATTTCAGCCAATGATCTTTGTAATATCTATATGTTGAATACATAGACCAGCAAAAGGCAAGACAGTTTTTGCCCACTGGAAATCAAGGTTTGTTAAGTGTGGCTTTCAGCGTCTCAAACCGAGCCCCCGGAGCCTGTTTTAGTTCGTATAGCGACTTGTATAGGTTGCATACCAGCCCAGAATTATCCGTGAACCCTTCCGGTTGCTTCAGTGTACACCTCTTCACTAAGCACACCATCTAGGAACACGTTGTTCACATCCAATTGGTTAAGAACCCACCATTAGCAAGGGCTAGGGTCAATACTACCTGAATAGTAGCTGGCTTCACCATTGGTGAAAATGTCTCATAATAATCAAAACAAACCTTCTGAAGGAAACCCTTTGCGATAAGCCGTGCCTTGAATTTAACACTGCCATCTGGGTTCCATTTCACCCAGAATACCCACTTACAGCCAATGGCAGTTCAGTTTAGGGGAAGAAGAACCAATGACCAGGTGGATTTGCGAGAAAGGACCGGAAATTCCGTTGTCAGTGGATGTGTTGATGGTGATTGGGAGAGGTGATCCCATTATGGTGCACTGCTTGTTTTCCCATACACTTCTTCACATAGAAATTTTATGATTTTTTAGGACAAATTTTTGCTCATATCAGTTGCCGCTGACAGTAGGAAGACCTTACTCTTGTGGATTATTTGTTATGTTTGGAGTTAATGCATTTCTATTTACTCGTCTATTTTCTTTCTAGTAAAAGCCTTTTCAAAGTTTTTTGTTATGGGCTTGTTTGTGTTAACTTTTTGTTGCAAAACAAATGTGCTTTTTCAATTAAATGATATCTATAAAAATATTGAGTTAATATATAAGGTATTTTTTTTGGAAAGGTCAAACTCCATAAAGTGATAAAACAACTATTTTGGTGCTCTTTGAAGCTGCAAAAATAGCTAATGGAAAAGGCTTTATGAATAGTTATAGTATATAACCACTTTTTTAAGCTGAAATTAATGCACTCCATATTACACCCAATTTTTTTTTATACTTTCTTCATAGCAGTTGACATTGAATTTAAAAGGCAGAGATTGAGTGAACACACCCAATTTTACTTTGGTATCAGTGATGGTTTACATTTTCGGTACAGAAACAAGATGAATCTCTTTTAGAAGATGTTTGGACTCTTTTAAGGGCTGGAAGACTAGAAGAGGCATCTGGACTTTGTCATTCTGCTGGACAGGTGAAGATCTCAATGGAAAAGTGAAAATGATAAGTTTATGCTGAGAAGTCTATGCTTTCTGCTATTTACATTTTTGGCTTTTTGCAGCCATGGAGAGCTGCCTCTCTGTGTCCATTTGGAGGTTTGAACCTGTTTCCTTCAGTTGAAGCTCTGGTGAAGAATGGTAAAAGTAGAACATTGCAGGCTGTTGAATTTGAAAGTGGCATTGGTCATCAGTGGCATCTTTGGAAATGGGCTTCATATTGTGCATCAGAGGTAATGTTGTTTGTAAATGAATACTAATTGAAGACTTAATGTTGTTTTATTGACTTCTGTGCTGTTTACTTGTTCTTTTCTCAGCTATGTCTAAAAGGTTTAATAAATAAAATGAATGTACTGCTCCACACGTTTTATCTTTTCCATATGGTATTATTTTCTATAATATGGTTTTATCTTCCTCTCTGCTGTGTTCTTTCCATCTACATAGAACTGTCATTATTTCCTTTAGTTATTTCCATATAATTCTCTCTCTCTCTCTCTCTCTCTCTCATACCATCTTGCTTCTTAAACTCTTAAATCCTTTATTCTCAACATCCTTGTATTGCAATTTCCCTCATCTTTTAACCAGTTTGTCATCTTACCATCAAATTTAAATATTTAATTTAATAAAAGGATAAATAGTTTTATATTTTTGTTCAATAGCATATCATGTTGATTCATTTATATGGACTTCATGAACCTTCTGTTAAAATAGAGTAAGCTAGATCAATACTAGTATAGCCTGTAGAGGATGGTAGTTCTGCCCTGTATGATTGCATAGGCTACAAGCTAAACACTCCTGTATAATGCACTGATTCAGTGCTAATCAATTATAATCTCAAAAACAGTGATTATTCAAGTACATCCTCTCTCTTTCGAATTCTCTCTTCTCTAGACTCTTAACAGTTTGTAATTAAAATATAAAACTTGTTAAATGTAACTTTTTATTTGCAATTTATTCTGCAGAAAATATCAGAGCTTGGTGGGAAATTTGAAGCTGCTGTATATGCAGTCCAATGTAGCAACTTAAAACGGATGCTTCCATTGTGTACAGATTGGGAGGTAGAAGCTTGTCTGCTAGATTCTGATTCGTAATTTCATGCACGTAGAAATAGTAAACTAATTTTTATCCCAAAAAATTAAGTAGCAAAATTAATAACTCATATGGGTATTCTAGGGGGCCAGCTATCTTTTTGTCAACACTTGGCCAACACTGTATTTTTATATGATTGCACCCATATTTTGTCAAGCTTTTGCACATATTTGAGTGATACACACATGAACTAGTATATTTTGCATGCATGCAAACCACAAAGAAAAAGTCTAGGTGATGAATATTTTTTAGCTAATATGTAGTCTACTTTTCTTCTAGGTCATCTTGTTCACTTATTTTTTAAGCAGACTTGTGAGTGTTGGCTATATGCTGGCCAAAAAATCATTGACCACCTAGCAAGGCTCTAAATCTTCTCCTCAATCATGCTGTTAATGTTGGAAGCTTATGCTGATTAATTGCATAACTTGAAACATTTGCAGTCAGCATGCTGGGCATTGGCGAAGTCTTGGCTTGATGTGCAGGTAGACTTGGAAATCACACGTTCGCTGCCTGGTGGAATTGATCAACTTAGATCTTTTGGTGATGTAATTAATGGAAGCCCAGGACACGCTGATGGCTCCTTGGATCCCACAGATGGGCCCGAAAATTGGCCTATTCAAGTTTTGAATCAGCAACCACGACAACTTTCATCTCTTCTTCAGAAGCTACATTCAGGGTAACTGTACAATTATTGTTACAAATGTGCTTTTTTTATGATGGTTTATTGTTATCATTTGTAATCCTTTTCTCCTAATGCCATTTTAGTGAAATGATGCATGAGGCTGTAACTCAACAATGCAAGGAGCAACACCGACAAATTCAGGTATGCTTAAACGCTTGTTTTTATTTCATATGTGAATTTCTGTCATTGTTTTTTCTAGGTGTTCAATATTTTCACGTTTTAGAGCATTTCTACATATATTTTTAATAACAAAAGAAAAAAATAAGGGAATGAAACAGAACAATAGAAGTTGTAAATCTTTTCTTGGTTTAAAATGGAGCCTATTGCTCAAAGGATGCATTCTTTAGCTTTCTTTCTTCTCGGTCTCTTCATTTTCCCCCTTTCAAGAAACTTAATGGTGCAATTGCAATTACTTAAGGCATCGAGAGAACAAAATTTTACCTTTGTGTTATATCTTCCTCTTTTATTTTCCTGATTTCTTAAGCTATTCGTTGCCTTTTCAGATGACTTTAATGCAAGGTGATATACCACGTGTACTGGACCTTATATGGTCATGGATAGCACCATCAGAAAATGATCAGAATATATTTAGGTGAGTAATGTTATCTTTTCTTTCCCATGTTAACACACTTGCTGAAAAGTTGTTATGCCTAGATTTTCAGAGTTATTCCAGCAACTTGTAGATTAGATGTTGCACTACTATTACCTTTCGAATCTCATTTGCTCACTACAGTGAAATTCGCCAATTCTTTATGTGTATACCAAGGTTCTAAAAACTGGGCTGGTCATTGAACCGGCAAAGCCAAAGGTTT